>NC_057802.1:145679499-145682966 GCF_018294505.1 Triticum aestivum
CGGAGATCTTCCTCGCCGGTTGACCTGGAGCCACGCCGTCCCCTTCCCTCCAACGTCGGTGAGGGCCTCACACCCTCCTCTCTCTGTCGCGAACGCACTCCGACGCTCGCTCCAGGTCACCGCCCGCCTGCGCCGCCCTCTCCCGCTCGCAGAGGCCTGCGCTCGCCCGTGCCCGGTTTTGGCCACTTCTGCACGCCGTCGTCGTCGTGGGTTCCGGCAACCCCCGCGTCGCCAGCCACCGCGGACCGACGCGCGCCGTCGCCCCTGACTCGTAGCCGCTCACGGCTGACCAAAGGGTCACCGGAGTGGCGAGTCCGGCGACCCACCGCCGCCCTCTGTACCCATCGCTGGCGTGCCCCTGCGCGAGTCACTGCCAAGTGGGCCCTGTTGGGTTAGCCACTAACCACCACCACTAACCAGGGCCTAACCACCGCCCACTGACAGCCCGGGCCCGCACACTTTTTAACTTAATTAAAATAGGGTTAAAACCATGTTTAAATCTCCAGAGTATGACATGTGGCCCCCTGTTAATTAAGCTGATTTTAAATAAATCTAGTAACTAACAGCCACTGACATGTGGGTCCCATTGGCCCTGTTGACCAGTCAATGTTGACTTGCTCAACTGTTGACTGTGCTTCGCTGACTCAGCACCCCTGGCCCACTGTCAGCCTCTGGGTTGAATAGCCGGGTACAGTTGTGGGTGCATTTAGCTTTTTATCCTTTATTTTTGAATTATTATTAATTCCAGGAATTTCAGGAAAATGTTTTAAACTTTAAAAAATCATTTAAAATAATCCATAACTCGGATGAAAATGTTTTCTACATGAAAGTTGCTCAGAAAAACGAGACGAATCCGAATACGCAGTACGTTACCTGTCAGATGCCTCTAACTATCTGAACATGGAACTTTCCCCCTCCGGTCATCTGTCTGACACAGGACCGGAACCAGGAATACATTCCCGGTTGAATTCCCCCTTCACCTTTATCGTGTAGCCATACGTTAGGTCCCACCCGGCACATCATATTGCCATGTTATGCTTTGTGATGCTATGTTTGCTTTATATTTATTGTTTCTTCCCCCTCTTCTCTCTGGTAGACCCCGAGACAGATGTTGCCCCTGTGATCGACTACATCGACGACGAACCCTTCTCTTGCCAGAGCAACCAGGCAAGCCCCCCCTTTGATCATCCCGATATCGCCCATTCCATTCTGTCATGCTTGCATTAGATTTTGCTACTGTTATTGTTTGCTCCTATTCTGATGCATAGCCTGCTTTTGTAACCTGCTTATTGTTACCTACCTGCTTATCCTAAACTGCTTAGTATAGGTTGGTTAGTGATCCATCAGTGACCCCCACCTTGTCCTTGTTGCCCCTGCTTCATCATCGAAGACCCGATCAACGGGATCGAAGACCAGGCCCCGACATCGCACATCACTTTCCCCTTAGTTGCTCGACACTACTAGGTTACTATCGAGTGCCGAGGGTGAGACCTCTACAGCACTTCTGATGTTAACCCTGTAGTGTAGCTATTCGGTCGTGGTCATCGAGGGTGATTCCGCCTTAACCACTTCCGATACGACTCTGTCGTGCAACCCCTCAAGTGTGAACCTCGGGGGTGGTTCCTCTTACGTTCACCTTGATGATTACATCGAGTGGAATTCACCGGGGGTGATTCCTCGGGTTTTCCCCTTGATGTTTGGACACACGGATACTTGGACTTTACCATTGTTACTTGGAAAGGCGGGTCGACCCTGAGGGGTACCCGCGAGTGATGTGGAGATGGGTTGACCTGGAGGGTGCCCGCGAGATAATTACGAGGCATGGCCGGGCATTCCTAGCCCTTGCCGCAAGTCCTCGAGACGGGGCAACCGGGTCACATCTTTCGTGAGTCTCTGCTTGTTACCGCGTGTTCCTAATCCACTACGATTTGGATATTTGATCCGAGGGGCCTCTGGCCTGATAGCACTAACCATCACATGGGCATAGTATGGGCGTTCTGCGTCGTATACATCAGCCGAAGCTTAATAGACGTCAGCGACTGAGCGGCGCGCGCCGGGTTGGACTGCGTAAGCACCTGCCTTGTTGAAGGAGGTAGCTAGGCCTGCTCACCGGCCACCCACGCAACGTGCAGGAGTTCCCGGGGCGATGGCCCATGACCCCTGGGGGCATAGGTTTAGTCCGGCATGCTGGCCTCTCTATTAAGCCTAGGTCGGGTTGCGGTGTATTGTTTGGCCGAGGCCGGGCATGACCCAGGAAAGTGTGTCCGGCCGGAGCTAATCGAGCGTGGTGGGTAAGTTGGTGCACCCCTGCAGGGAAGAAAACATCTATCGATAGCCTGTCCTACGGTAACGGACACTTGGAGTTGTATCCTGATCGATACAACTAGAACTGGATACTTGTGATGAGACATGGATATGAGAAATGGATAGTATGGCTCTGGGATTGCTTTCTCGCAGGGAGTCGAGAAAGGATCTCTGGTCGAGGATGATAACACTACTACTACTTTACTTTATGCTACTCTACTCCCTCCTGTTGCTGCAAGATGGTGGTTTCCAGAAGATGCTAGTCTTTGATAGGACTAGGTTCTCCCCTCTATTCTGGCATTTCTGCAGCCCAGTCCACATATACAACCTTCCTTTGATAATGTTGCATATGTAGTGTAGATCCTTGCTTGTGAGTACTTTGGATAAGTACTCACGGTTGCTTTACTTCTCCTTTTCCCCCCTTTATTCTTCTTTCCGGTTGATGCAATTAGATGTCGGAGCCCAGGAGCCAGATGCCACCGCCGATGCCTGCTACTACGTGGAGACCGCTGACGACTAGGAGTAGTTAGGAGGCTCCCAGGCAGGAGGCCTTGCCTTTTCAATCGATGTTGCTTTTGTGCTAGCCTTCTTAAGGCAAACTTGTTTAACTTATGTCTATACTCAGATATTGTTGCTTCCGCTGACTCTTGTGTTTTCGAGCTGATGTATTCGAGCCCTCGAGGCCCATGGCTTGTAATATAAGGGTTGTATTATTTTATTTGTGTCTAGAGTTGTGTTGTGATATCTTCCCGTGAGTCCCTAATCTTGATCGTACACATTTGCGTGTATGATTAGTGTACGATTGAATCGGGGGCGTCACAACCATCGGGGCGCGTAACCGTGGGGCCCACCTGTCAGCCCGTATATGAAAGAAAGAAATGGTAGTTTGAGTCTATACTGTGTTAATAAAATACATTTTAGGGTGATCATACGGTCACTGGCTCACCATACAGCTCCGTAATTTGTTGATGACACGATCAATTGACCAGTCAAACGGTCCACATTCAGCAGCGCACATTACCATAGGGCCCACCCGTCAGCGCGTATATGAAGGACAAAAGTGGTAATAAATTAGTGGTCGGTGGGTACTCGAAGTCGTGAAACCTCTGGTTGGCAGTCGGCGGCGGTGGGGGGGCGTTGATTGGGCGGTGGGGTGGGGATCG
>NC_057802.1:145683453-145693468 GCF_018294505.1 Triticum aestivum
GATGGCCGGTGCGGCGGCGGACCGGCGGTGAGGAGTGGTTTCGGGGCGGTGCGGCCCGGCCGCGGGCGGCGGGGGCTGGCGGTTCGGCCGGTGGTGGCTGGCGGCTCAGGGGGGTGGAGTTTGATGATAAACTGCAGGCCCTTGATTTCGTATCCAACGGCTGGAAAATCTAATGACCAGAGATGAAAAAGTCAGTCGACTGACGTGTAGCCTCACCCCGCACGTACACATGCACGCACGCAAGACATGCACGCATGCAGGCGTGCAACACTAACACATACACATAACGAACACACGCACGCATGCAGGCATGCAACACTGACGCGTACACATGCACTCACGAACACACGCACGTACGCACACATGCATGCAACATTGAAACGTACCCTTGCACGCACGCAACACTCGCACGCCTGCATGCACATAGCACACGACGCAAGACACACACTCAACCTATACGTGCATGTACCCTTTGTTAAGGACATGGATTGTTATGGGTATTAATCAATCTTATCTGTGATAAGCAGAACACTGATGTTTGTAGCGGTCTTTATGAATCACAACATATCGAATGGGCTATCAACATAGTAGGCTTATCTACATGCAAAGGATGACGTCACACTCAATGAACAATCATCGGTTTATGAAATGCCCGCTTCTGACCGCCCTAGCCCACCAAAGGTTCCTCTGTTGTGCGCTGCCTGCGTTGGGTCACTGACATGCAGGCCATGTACCCAAAGAGCCCACACGTCAGTGGAAGAACAGCGTGTTGTCCTACGTCAGAGTCGAGGGCGCCACTCGCTGCACGCCCGGCTGAACACGCCTCCTTGCCGCATTCAAACGCCTCCATGAAACCCGCCCGTGTGGAAGCCGAGAAACCCAGTCTGGACACACGTCCGTTCATGACCGGGCTGGCATTAAACGCAACACCGGCCGAGCTCCTCCCGTCCGCCGTCTATTTAATCTCCTATTTAAACGAGGCCAAACGCCGGCCAAGAATCGCACACCTCCGCCGCTCCCCTATCTCCTCCTTCACCATTTTGTCCACTCTTACAATGGCTTACGAAGAGTAGTTATTCCGCATCCAGGCCGGCTGGGTGGCCCGCCGAGCCCGCCGGATACGAGCTATGCAGCTCGCTGATCCACCTCCCTCCCCTCACCCAACGGAGCCAGTTGCCGCCCCAAGCCGGCGCGCGGTTCAGCAACTCGCCGCTCCAGGCCAGCTCGACGAGGAGCGGCGCACGGGCGTCGTTGCTGCCGTCCACGCCACCGCCTCGTACGTGTCTCCCGTTTCTGTGGCCAAGACTCCCATGCCGGCGGCCGCGCCGTGCAAGCAGCGATAGAAGCTGGGTGCGTGGAGAGCGACGAGTCGGTGGCCAACGCCTCCGCGTCTGCCGCCATCATCGAGGAGAAGTAGAACACGGGAGGCCGCCGCCGCTTGGGTCCCATGAAGGCCACCACAGAGGCGACGCCGGCGTACACAACAGGTGTATTGCCGGATCCTTTTGTTGCGAGGACCTTCGTCGACCCCGCATATACCTCCGGGGCTCCCGGCAGTCCGGTGATAGTGCTGCCGGACATGAGGAACACAAATCGATCGGTGGGTTACCATTTAGGCCAGGTATTATATACCTGTGATGTCTAGAACTAGCACCGCGTAGTTCATTTGAATGTAATGAAATCCGTCATGTTTGTATGAAAATCCGGTATCTTATATGATTTCCGTTGTTGTTTATATGAAATATCGCCGTGTTTGCGTGAATTTCGTCCGGTTGGTTAACTTGTTGTCATAATGTGTGCGGCTACGGTTGGATGGCGTAATTTGTGGGTCGCCAGTTGGTCTGCGGGCGGCTCGGCGGCGTGGTGGGACAAAAAGAACACAACTCGTGCGAGCTCGTCTCCAACGTGCGCGCTGGAGGATGCATGAGAACCCGAGCCATTCCTCGTTCATCAGTGGCAAAGGCACCGATGGACAAAAGGGTCGCCAATATTTTGGCTACCCCGGGCAAGATCCAAACAGCCCCTCCCAACAGATTCAAATCCCTCGTTCGCCGTGGAATTTTGCCATGTGTTGTTTTCATGGACTAGCAAGATGCCCGTGCATTGCACGGAACATCAAGATGCATTTTTTTACAAAACACCTGTTGTGATTGACCCATGCAGGAGTAATCCCATTTTGTAAAAACTAATGATTGCTCGAGAATTTTATCAGATAAATGGTATCTCGAGAATTTTATCGGACTCCATTTTTGTATACAAGGACACAAACCCATATTACAGGTACCAAGGCAAAAAATAATGTCTTCTAGCTCAATGTTGCGAGCCACCTTGTTTCCTTGTTTGCCGTGTAAATTAATGTGTATTCTTCTCTTTCATGCACATCAAGCCAATGCTCACACTCCCGCATGCATGCAAGGGATAATTAATGTCCTCCTTTGCTAGTAGTACTACGAGGCAAAAACCATTAATATTGCATCGATTAGTGTTAGTGGCCTTGTATATCTGCAAATTGTAATTTTGATAGTGGCCTTGTATATAAAAATGGAGGGAGAAAGATGAGAGATAAGGTGAGGAGGAGTGGGGCGTGGTGGTGACTGGTGGTCGGACTGGGCGGAGGCATGGGGATGGACGATGCGTTATGTCCAGGTTTGTATCTCTATAGTCCCTCTCACACACAACCACGTAGGTGGGGTACGTGCACGAAGAGAAGAGGTGCACACACGGCGCACGTACTCCCGTCTCTTTCCCAACCACACCCACGCGGGTACACGGTGGAGCTCATTTCTGTACGAAAAGGCAGCCCACGTGGTAACTTGACACGTGTACTGGTTGTCCACTAGATGGAGGGAGGATCGTCTACCACGGGTGAACAAACAAATAGAGACTTGACGTGTTATGTTAAAAAAGAGGCAAACCATGTGGGGCCTACCTTAGAGGCAAGGCTCTATACACTGGAGTACTTTTGATGTGTCCCGTCAACTCGCAGAACGAGAAGAAGCTTGCTTAGTACGCCGTCTCCCCCACCCACGGGCGCGGTGGCTCGCAGGATGAGGTGAAGCTTGCTTAGTATGCCTTACGCCCGCTCCCTCGCCCACGCGCGCGGTGGCTCGTAGGACGAGGAGAAAATTTTACTACTCCCTCCGTTTACTCCTCGTCCCTACTACCTTGGTTAGAGAGATTATCATATTGTTTGGAATATATATGTCCTTTAGTACTCCCTCCATTTACTTATACAAGGCCACTATAGAAAAATACATTTTGCATCTATACAAGGCCACAAATAGTAATCGAGACAAAAGTTACTACTCCCTCCTTTCCAGTTTATGGCTCAATTTCAAAATCTCTCCAACCAAGGTAGACAGTGAGTGGTCGAATTAATTTCGTACTCCTAGTTTGCACAAGTAATTAGTACGCTCGTTTTTCTCAAGAAGTTATGTTTACCGAGGCATTAATTAGAACGAATGCATGAATGACCACTAAATTTCCATGAACTTCTACATGCATTGGTGAGTTTTCTCTTGACACTGCTTGCATCGGGTGATCTAACGCACCTCGAAATCCAACATGTGATGGTACTACTACTAGTAGTAGAATTGAGACTTATAAAACGGAAAAACGGATGTTTTTTAGATGAGCCCTATAAACCCTAGTGGGTACGTACTCTGTAAAATCAGATTTTCCCAAAACTAAGTCGCTCAACCTTTATTTGCTTGTTTCCCTTCTTGCCTCATTGCCTCGAACAGACTATGCCAAACTTCCCTGCCTGCCGCGCGGGAAAAGACCCGCCCTCGCCTTTTTTTAGTCCGGGTTTGTATCGATGGATCGCGCGAAGCAGCAAAAACCCAAGTCGTGTCTTGTACTCCTCCATCGACGCTTGCTTTCATGAATTCTGTACTTCCTGTCGCCGACATGTGGGACACATAGCAACCGGGTCGACGTGTCAAGCACCAAATAACAGTGCAGAACAGCAGGGGGGATGCACCCCAGTCGTACCGCCCCAGTAGTAGTACTAATGAGCAATGAGACATCAAATCACAATGCCGCACCTTCCCAGACAGACGAAGCAACCATTATTTCACACTTCGGTTCGCCATCATCTGAAACCACGTAGTATTGCTTCTGCCTCAAGAGGGACATGCGCATCGCCTTGGTACATCATGACATGTGGGACCGCATGATAGGCCATGCTCCCCCGCCGATCGCTCGGTAAAATCACCTCATTTTTACTACTACACTTCATCTGTATCGGTTTACATGGCATGCACGTCATTCTAGGTTGAGAATTTAACTGGCTATATATGTGATGAACAGTATATGTTTAGAAACTACATCCACTTAATAATCCAATGATATACTTTTTGTGACATAGTAACTCAGATTTAGTTAGTCAAATGGATGACCTAGAACTACGTGCACGCCCTATAAACCGAGACATCTAAAAAACGAGACGGAGAGGGTAGTTCAGTACATATCTTTTTAGATCAATATAGTCGGGATTCACCAAGGAGCAAAACCAAGTGGTAGGCTGCACCTGTCGTGTTGGCGTAGCGACTCAAGCAGGGTCAGTCCGCACACGAAATGGCGACACACTTAACAGGACCCCTTTGGCCGACATGTGGCTCATCCACCGTCTTGTTCCACGTGCGATGCACCAAATTACAGTTCGGAGCAGCGGTTGGAATTGGAGGCACCCCGGTCGTAGTGCCGCAGTAGTAGAAAATGAGCGATGAGGGGTCAAATCACAAAGCCCCACCTTTCCCGCATTAAGCTGGACGGATGAAGCAACCATCATTTCACTCTAGGGCGCAAGAGCATAAAGAAAAGAGAAAACTAATGATGTGTGTGGCAGCTACCTAGGGCACCCTAGGGTAGGGGTCTCCACTACAGATCATTTTTTTGAAAGCGCCTCCACTACAAATCGGCTTCTCCCTCATCCTCTTGAGAAAACCGATGATGCGTGCGGCGGTAGGGTTTGTAGGAGTACTACTAGGGCGTGCAGGGCCACGTCATAGTAAATGGGAGAGGGATTGAGTTCTAGTCGACGCCTTAAATATGTGTGGGCCGTTTGCTTTTAGGGGAATGAGGCAGCATTTTGGGTTCGGGGACCAGTGGAGATATAGTACGTACAAACAATTGTGGACGTAGGTTCGACCGAAAGGCAATGATGCATGGGCCCTACATTTTGATATACCCGGGGCCGCGTGAAATTTGCTACTCTACTCAAAGCTAGTAAGGTACACATGCATTGAACGCATGAGATTTCGAAACCAAATTATGAATAAATACACACTATAGCATGTAAAGCTTTGAGTCATATATGCATGATGTAGATGTTCGTTTAGTTCTTATAGCTAATCTCATTCAAAATCAATTAGTTTTATAAAAATGTTAAGATTCATGGGGTTGTGCATTGTAAAGCATAAAGTAAAAAACAAACAATGGCAATTCATTTAGAAAAAAAATCAATTATGATACGGAAGATTCTGGAACAAAGGAGAAGTGCTTGCATTTTGAGGTTTGTGCATTATGCTTAAGTTCAACCATGGAGTCTTCTAAATTGTACAAGTGGCAGATCTAGTGGAATGTTGATGATATCCAATGACCAGTAGTGCTCGGATTTGCCATCTCTGCACTGTCGGATTAGCTTCATCCAGCGACCATCTTTCAAGTTATTCGCACACTATATAGTTCTTGTGCCATAGCTGCATGTCTTGGAAAAAAGCTACTAGTGGATTGTACTAGCTATTTAGGAATAGAAGATGTATACATGGAAGTTGTACGGAAAGAGATGACATGGAGTATCTCAATTCCTATGAGTAGGGATTGGAAAAGAGATGTCATTTGGTTGACATCATAGGAACTTTTCTATTGAATCTAGAGATGACATGTATCTCAATTCCTATGAGGAGGGATTAGAAAAGAGATGTAATTTGGTTCATATCATAGGAACTTTTCTATTGAATATACGCTAATGTTTATTTTCCTTTGAAATTATGGGAGTATAGGAATCCATTCATATGAACCAAGTGGCTCTAAAGCTATAGAAATGATATCATGTTTATTTCCTTTGAAATGTGGAGTATATGAATCTATTCCTATGAACCAATTGGCTCTAAAGGAAAAAAATCCTATAAAAATTATATCATATAGAGTTCCTATGATATTCCTCCACACCAAAGGATGGTTGAAATTGCTGCAGGTGATACGATGGTCTTTCTTTGTAGACTCCTCCCCCATCTTTATAGTTACCTCTCGGAGATGAATGAAATGATATATACAGGGTATTCTACATGTGCAATTTGGTACACGAAAACTCGGTAAAAGTTTGTGAGGTTCGAATTTTCAATAAAGCTATATGCACTGCATTTTGGAGCGGAGGGAGCATACGGCAGTTGCTAACACTCACGTGGAAGATTTGTGTGTAGGAGTGGCTGTTCTGTTAAATGACATGGCAAAACTGACACTGTCGGGTGCCGATCTAACGGTTCTTACGGCATTCATCAGGAAAAGGCTTGTGGCGAACATTTGTCGGATAATGATTTACGGACACATGCATTGCAATGATACGTGCCCCCTCTCTCTCATGCACACGCACCCTCCTGGGTCCTCTCGCACCCACCGTCTATCTGCAGGTAGACGTCACACACATATGTGCTCTTCACACCCTACCCTCAGAACTTCTAAAAAACAAAAGACGTCGCGCACATTTTATTTTAGCTCACACGTCACACACTTATACTATTACTCTTGTGGCGAACGTTCTTTGGGCATAGTATATTGTACTCTCACGAAGAGAAGCGGTGCACGCACGCACTAGTTCTCTCACACCCACTCGCGGGTACACATGGGAGCGCATTTTTTTTGAAGCTGGTACAACAAAATCACTCCACTATATATATAAGCAGGAGCCTTAGCGCTTGCTTTACTAGGGTTCCTCTCGTTCACTCTCTCATGCTCTCCAGATCTAAGCAAGACATAGGTGGCCACACTCTCTCTCAGCTCACGGCTTGTCACAAATCCGGCCGGACAACCTCGACCGGGGCAGGGGTGTAGGTGCATCGTTCACGCTGTCATCGGCAGCAAGGGAGGAGACCAACGGCTGCCCGCGCGTCCCGTTCGGCGGACGTGTCGTTCTCTCCGAGAGAGCGCTGGCTCCGGAGGGCCTCCGACCCCTTCTTCCTCCCTGCGGTATTGTGGCCAAGATGCGGCCTCCCGACGCCGTCTTTTCCACATGCTGACGACCCTCAGGTATATATTCCTTCGAAACCTGCCTTGCTCTACTGCCCCAGCTCCCCACTTGGCTTCGTGTGGATCTTTTTCTACTTCCGTCCGCTGTTCCAAAGCCACCTAGACTTTTACTATTATTAGAGGTAAAGCTAGTTCATACAGTCGACTCTAAGAGTTGGTTCAAACAGGGAAGAAAGTGGGAAAGCTGTAGCATGAATCTAGAACTTGGTTCTAAGAGGAAACGGGGGAAAGTAGTAGATATTGGCTACCCAACCGGTCTCTTGGTTGAAAAGACGAAGAAAGCATGGTGGATGGCGAAGGGTGGGGGGAAGTGGACCTATCTCTTGGTTGAAAAAAGGAAAGAAAGTGACGGGTGTTGGGGGACAACACAAATGAGAATGAGCAGGTCTAGATTTCCTGTGCTCACATAGGAAAATGTCGCCGAGGAGATAAAAAATGGGACAAATGCAGACATGCTGCCTGAGTGTTTGCCGCTCTCGGCAACCACATCTGCCTCACCACTTTATGCCTCTGCTGTCCCTACGCCCATATCGCTACCGTTAATGTAAAATCACATGAAGCATTAAGCAATGCCACCTAATGTCACTATAAGTAGTGGTCTAGTGCCTTCGATAAATTGAAGCAATGCCACCACCATTTTATGAAGTGCTTCCGTCTTGCTTTATTTCCCATGAATTGTGTTTTTGTAGTTACACTTAAATCTCACACCGCTAACATTGCTTCATCCCAGTGGAACTGCACAAATTTGATTGCACATTTACCGACCATGTGCTACTCTCATGACAGTAATACTAATGCTATTGTTCTGCATGTTAATCTAGTGGCAGTGTTGATGTGATGTGATGCTACTTACTTAAGGACACTTTCATACTGTCAATCTAGTGCCAATTATAACACAATAGATGCTGTTGTTAATCATACGCCACTGCAAATATCAGTCACTGTTTAAATAACCGTATTTCGTATTTGCGCAAACAGGGATGTCTGTCTCCATATCGTTTCGGGGTGTCTATCTCCGTATCGTTTCTATCCACGCAATCAAAAGCACACACCTCAGTTTTAGTAGAACTGTGCAAAATGAGATGGCTATCCCTCGTTGCTGTCCTCTAACCACCCGTCTTCCAGGTATTCCTACATTGGTAGTTACTAGGTAGAATGACCAACGCAATATAAAAGAAGTTGATTCGTATGTTTAGTTCCTGATTGCAGTGTAGGGACGAGCGAAAACAACTGCATCCTAGTCCAGAATGCACTTTCTACCAGTTCATCCATGGACCGAGGACTAGCTGGCACGGCTGCACGACGGTTTTTTGGACAGGTGCGCGGACAAGAGGCATTGTGGTCTGCTTATTTCTGCAAATAGCGGTGCTTAAATTTAGTGGAATGCACAAGAATTTCAGCTGGTCAATACACTACATGGTTCAGTTCAGCATTCCAGCTGAGAACACAATTATAATTGGTTATTCTGGAATGAGAGAACCTAACCCTGGATGGTGGCACAAGAAATAACCAGAGTGAATTCCAGGAAATTTAAGCCTGCCGGGAGGCCCTTTGCTCAGAGAAGCCTTGCTTGTTTTTTCCTGATTTGTAAACCTTCTCACAACTTTGTCTTTTGTTGTGAACTAGTATATGTTTGTTATGTTCTATGAATCATTGAGATGTATAAAATTGCTTAACTTATGTTTTTCAAGTTTTTTATGAAGCTGAGTTTAATTTGAGTGTTCCACATGAACGCTGGACTAGCATGTGAACGTTTGGAATTTACATTGTGGCCTCAGTTAACTGCATGAACCACTGTAACAAGATACATAGTTGCTTATATGTCAGACAGCAGATTGTTGATTGTTAGCTGGTTGATAGCCTAGTGTTGGAGCGAGTTGAGCCAGTGTGTCGTGTTTTGCACAACTGCTTACAAGTGGGGTAACACCAACAGTGTTTACAAGTACTTATGTATACGTCGGTGCACAGTCTCAAACTAGTACTCTATTTCATCAAAACACACACTGCTCGTATGATAAAACTAGTGAGGACGCATCTGTTTCGGCAACAATTATGATGATTCACGGGCACACAAAAGTAGCAGCAGCTCCCATAGACGGATTCAAACAGAGTACTAGTCCCAGAGGGCTCGATAACAGGCAAGGTTCGGATAATTAGACAGAATCCAAACTACTATTAAACACTAGCTGGGGCAAGTATTTCATGCCTCGTTCTAATTTGGGCTGGACACAAGACGGACCTTGCCATGAACATCATCGAGGACGTCCGGCAGCAGCTCAATCCTGTGAACCTTCATGAAGACAACCTTGTGGCCTTGCCACTCATAAACTTGTTTGTGGAGGCATGCCACGTCATCTTCCTGCGTAAGCTTGACAAGAACAGTATGCCTCACAAACGAAGGAGTAGCTTTGAACTTCTTGTGCTTCAGTACACCCTGGACAACACGCCTGACAACAGTGAGGCTGGAATACAACTCTTCATTGGTATAAGTGCAAATGGCTTCCAGGATCCAACAGCCTAAAAACTTTGTTTTCCCAGTGCATATATTCAGGTCATCCGCCTCATAGCGAGTGACATGTACAACCACACAATCCTTGTCTGCATCAGGGCTCTAATAGAAACAGAAACAAATTCTGAATTACTTTCCAGTATAAGAAGCACAAGTTATTTAAACCACTATGTATAGCATGGCATCAAAGCTAATAAAATTTTGCATTATTCATCACCAC
This sequence comes from Triticum aestivum, assembly GCF_018294505.1. NCBI lineage: Eukaryota > Viridiplantae > Streptophyta > Magnoliopsida > Poales > Poaceae > Triticum > Triticum aestivum. Next base: position 145,693,431 of record NC_057802.1, read on the forward strand.
ATACTTAGATGAAAAACCACAATCGAGATCGGCAAAGA
>NC_057802.1:145693747-145714433 GCF_018294505.1 Triticum aestivum
AGTGCCACGGGGGCTGTAACCTCAAACGGGGCGTTGACCATCTCAGTAGTGGCCGTGAGCATATCTGGGGTCGGCTCGGTGGCTACCTCCATCTTCTTGGAGCTCTCTGTCTCGTGGGGATCAGCCTCCCGCGTCTGCTCCAATATCGGCAGATCTTTGCCTGGTTCTCCTTGGTCCATCATGAAACTGACGAATACTAGGAGATCACTGAAAGGAAAAATCAATCGCAATGACAATGAAACAAAAAAGAGAGTGAGGATCGGTTACTGCTTTGCAAAAGTTCTTTTTTTTCTCTGAACGAAAATATACCAACATCACGGATCCGCTTACCTTCCCTTCGTCGGGAGAGAAGAACAGTGGCAGATGCGAGTGTTGCCTTTCTTGAAGACAGTGAGGGAGAAGGGGATTCAACGAAGAGTGAAATGATGGTTGCTTCGTCCGTCAAACTTAGACTGCGGGGAGGTGGGGTTTTGTGATACGACGGCTCGTTATTGCCGAGCTACGACTGGGGTGACTCTCCGCCCGCATACTGCCTTCTAATTTGGTGGATGGCATTTGGGCCCGCGCGCTGCATGGCCCGCATGTTGGTGAACAAAAGTATAACGACGTTCAGTAGAGGGAGACGTTTCGATGACCTAGGAGGAGCCAGAAGTGGTATTGTATCCACTGTACTAGTAGTAATTGTTTTTCTGGGTAGCTGTAGAGTGTCTCCACTGTACTAGTAGAAATTGTTTCTCTAGGCCCAAGACAAAATAGCCCATTGATAACCCACAAGTATAGGGGATCAATTGTAGCATCCTTCGATAAGTAAGAGTGTCGAACCCAACGAGGATCTAAAGGTAGAACAAATATTCCCTCAAGTTCTATCGACCACCGATACAACTCTACGCACGCTTAACGTTCGCTTTACCTAGAACAAGTATGAAACTAGAAGTACTTTGTAGGTGTTTTTGGATAGGTTTGCAAGAATATAAAGATCACGTAAATAAAAGCTAGGGGCTGTTTAGATAAAGACGCAACTAAATTAGTTTTAGTAAAGAGCTTTTTGTTACGAGAAAGTTATTTGTCCCTAGGCAATCGATAACTAGACCGGTAATCACTATTGCAATTCTATATGAGGGAGAGGCATAAGCTAACATACTTTCTCCACTTGGATCATATGCACTTATGATTGGAACTCTAGCAAGCATCCGCAACTACTAAAGATCATTAAGGTGAAACCCAACCATAGCATTAAAGTATCAAGTCCCCTTTATCCCATACGCAAACAACCTACTTACTCGGGTCTGTGCTTCCGTCACTCACGCCACCCACCATAAGCAAATCATGAACATATTGCAAACCCTACAGCGGGGATCCCTCACGCTTGCGCGACACGGAGAGCACCATAAGACAACACCAATAATAAAACATGCAACTCAAACCAATCTTGATCATCAAATAACCCATAGGACAAAACAGATCTACTCAAACATCATAGGATAGCCATACATCATTGGGAAATAATGTATAGTGTTGAGCACCATGTTTAAGTAGAGATTACAGCGGGTAAGAGAGAGGTTACACCGCTGCATAGAGGGGGGAAGAGTTGGTGATGATGGCGGTGAAGTTGTTGGTGAAGATTGCGGTGATGATGATGATGGCCACGGCAGCGTTCCGGCGCCACCGGAAGAGAAGGGGAGAGGGGGCCCCTTCGTATTCTTCTTCCTTGACCTCCTCCCTAGATGGGAGAAGGGTTTCCCCTCTGGTCCTTGGCCTCCATGGCGTGGGAGGGGCGAGAGCCCCTCCGAGATTGGATCTGTCTCTCTGTCTCTCTCTGTTTTTGCGTTCTCTTCTGCTGCCCTTTCACCGTTTCGTATATATATGGAGGTCCGTAACTCCGATTGGACTAAAATCTTCGCCGTGATTTTTTACTGAAAATTAGCTTTCTTGCGGCCGAAGAAGGGCATCAACCGCCTTACGGGTGGCCCACGAGGGTCAGGGGCGCACCCAGGGGGACAGGCGCGCCCCCCTGCCTCGTGGCCACCTTGGGCACCGTCTCGCATTGATTCTTCTTCCGGAATTTTCCAAAAATATTCTTCGTCTGTTTTTATCCCGTTTGGATTCCGTTTGATATGGGGTTTCTGCGAAACATAAAACATGCAACAAACAGGAACTGGCATTGGGCACTGGATCAATATGTTAGTCCCAAAAATAGTATAAAAAGTTGCCAAAAAGTATATGAAAGTTGTATAATATTGGCATGGAACAATAAAAAATTATAGATACGACGGAGACGTATCAGCATCCCCAAGCTTAATTCCTGCTCTTCCTCGAGTAGGTAAATGATAAAAAAGATAATTTTTGATGTGGAATGCTACCTAGCATAATCTTGATCATGTATCTAATCATGGCATGAATATTAAGACACGAGTGATTCAAAGCAATAGTCTATCATTTGACATTAAGACAATAATACTTCAAGCATACCAACCAAGCAATTATGTCTTATTGAAATAACATAGCCAAAGAAAGCTCATCCCTACAAATCATATAGTCTGGCTATGCTCCATCTTCACCACACAAAGCATTCAAATCATGCACAACCCCGATGACAAGCCAAGCAATTGTTTCATACTTTTGATGTTCTCAAACCTTTTCAACTTTCACGCAATACATGAGCGCAAGCCATGGACATAGCACTATAGGTGGAATAGAATATGATGATGGGGGTTATGTGGAGAAGACAAAAAGGGAGAAAGTCTCACATCGACGCGGCTAATCAACGGGCTATGGAGATGCCCATCAATTGATGTTAATGTGAGGAGTAGGGATTGCCATGCAACGGATGCACTAGAGCTATAAGTATATGAAAGCTCAAACTGAAACTAAGTGGGTGTGCATCCAACTTGCTTGCTCATGAAGACCTAGGGCATTTGAGGAAGCCCATCGTTGGAATTTACAAGCCAAGTTCTATAATAAAAATTCCCACTAGTATATGAAAGTGATAACTCAAGAGACTCTCTATATGAAAAACATGGTGCTACTTTGAAGCACAAGTGTGGTAAAAGGATAGTAACATTGCCCCTTCTCTCTTTTTCTCTCATTTTTTTATTTTCTCCTTTTTTTTAAAATATTTTTTTCGGCCGGAGTCTCATCCCGACTTGTGGGGGAATCATAGTCTCCATCATCCTTTCCTCACTGGGGCAATGCTCTAATAATGATGATCATCACACTTTTATTTACTTACAACTCAATATTACAACTCGATACTAGAACAAAGATATGACTCTATATGAATGCCTCCGGCGGTGTACCGGGATGTGCAATGATCTAGCATAGCAATGACATCAAAAAACGGACAAGCCATGAAAACATCATGCTAGCTATCTTACGATCATGCAAAGCAATATGACAATAAATGCTCAAGTCATGTATATGATGATGATGGAAGTTGCATGGCAATATATCTCAGAATGGCTATGGAAATGCCATAATAGGTAGGTATGGTGGCTGTTTTGAGGAAGATATAAGGAGGTTTGTGTGTGATAGAGCGTATCGTATCACGGGGTTTGGATGCACCAGCGAAGTTTGCACCAACTCTCGAGGTGAGAAAGGGCAATGCACGGTACCGAAGAGGCTAGCAATGATGGAAGGGTGAGAGTGCGTATAATCCATGGACTCAGCATTAGTCATAAAGAAATCATATACTTATTGCAAAAGTTTATTAGCCCTCGAGGCAAAGTACTACTACGCATGCCCCTAGGGGGATAGATTGGTAGGAAAAGACCATCGCTCGTCCCCGACTGCCATTCATAAGGAAAGCAATCAAAGAACACCTCATGCTCCAACTTCGTTACATAACGGTTCACCATACGTGCATGCTACGGGACTTGCAAGCGTCAACACAAGTATTTCTCAGTTTCACAATTACTCAACTAGCACGACTCTAATATCACCACTTTATATCGCAAAACTATTGCAAGGAATCAAACATATCATATTTAGTAATCTACAAGTTTTATGTAGGATTTTATGACTAACCATGTGAATGACCAGTTCCTGTCATCTCTCTAAATAGATATAAGTGAAGCAAGAGAGTTTAATTCTTTCTACAAAAGATATGCCCATGCTCTATCAAATATAAGTGAAGCAAAAGAGCATTCTACAAATGGCGGCTGTCTAAGTGAAGAGAAACAGGCAATCCAAACTTCAAATGATATACGTGAAGCACATGAAGCATTCTATAAAGCCATACTCAAAAGATATAAGTGAAGTGCAAAGAGCATTCTATAAATCAACCAAGGACTATCTCATACCAGCATGGTGCATAAAAGAAAAATGAAAACTAAAGCAAAAGACGCTCCAAGATTGCACATATCGCATGAACGAAACGAATCCGAAAACATACCGATACTTGTTGAAGAAAGAGGGGATGCCTTCCGGGGCATCCCCAAGCTTAGACGCTTGAGTCTCCTTGAATATTTACTTGGGGTTCCTCGGGCATCCCCAAGCTTGAGCTCTTGCCTCTCTTCCTTCTTCTCACATCGAAACCTTCTCGATCATCGAACACTTCATCCACACAAAACTTCAACAGAAAACTCGGTAAGATCCGTTAGCATAATAAAGCAAATCACTACTCTAAGTACTGTTGCAAACCAATTCATATTTTGTTTTTGCATTGTGTCTACTGTAATATAACTTTTTCATGGCTTAATCCACTGATATAAAGCGATAGTTTCATCAAAACAAGCAAACTATGCATCAAAAACAGAATCTGTCTAAAACAGAACAGTCTGTAATAATCTGAATATTCACCATACTTATGATACTTGAAAAATTCTGCCAAAATTAGGGAAAATAAACAATTTTTAAATAAATACAATGCAAAAAGAATCAGAACCATTTGACGTTCCAGTAAAAAATTAAACATCGCGCACTACAGCCAAAGTTTCTGTCCTGCACCGTACAAACCAACAAGCATTGTAAACATCCTAAAGGCAAACCTTGGCACATTATTTTTATTCTTAAACTTTATAAAAGCACACAACAGAAATAAATGACTCTCTAAAACTTCCGGGTTGTCTCCCTGGCAGCGCTTTCTTTAAAGCCATTAAGCTAGGCATATAGTGCTCAAGTAGTGAATCCACCCGGATCCCAAGGTATATCAAAGCCAATTTTAATTAGCAATGATTTGTGATTTAGTAGTGAGCACAAAACAACATATATCAAGCAATGACGAAGTTTAACTCTCTTCCTATGCATCGACATGTCATAAAAGAATAATTCATGCACACCTAGTAAAGGCCAATGCATAGTATAAACAGTTTCTTGCAATTTTGTCATGTGGGAAACATAGAGAGGTGGAGATATAGTTCCTCTCTCATAATAATTGCAAGTAGGAGCAGCAAGCACATGCATATTATATTCATCAAAATCATCATGTGCAACGGTATAAGGCAACCCATCAATATAATCCTTAATAAGGGCAAACTTCTCCGATATAGTGTAGTCGGGAGAATTCAAAAAGATAATAGGACTATCATGTGTGGGTGCAATAGCAACAATTTAATTTTTAACATATAGAACTATAGCAAGTTCATCTCCATAAGAATAATTCATATTGGCATCTTGGCCACAAGCATAGCAAGCATCATCAAAAAGGGATATTTCAAGAGAATCAACGGGATCATAACAATCATCATAGCAATCATCCTTAGGTAAGCACGAAGGGAAATTAAACAATGTATGAGTTGAAGAGTTACTCTCATTAGAAGGTGGGCACGGGTAGCTAATCCTATCTTCCTCCTTTTGTTCTTCGCTCTCCTCCTCATCTTTTTCATCCAATGAGCTCACAGTTTCATCAATTTCTTCTTCCATAGACTCCTGCAAAAATATTAGTCTCTTCTTGGACAGCGGAGTAGTCCTCAATATATGGTTCAACATAGGCATTAGAAGCATAATTATCATAGCAATATTTAAGTATGGCAAAATTGTCAGATTTGTAAAGAGTAGCATCATATGTTTCAATCAAAGAAGCAATTTCATAAGAACCCTTAAAAGCAACAAATTCTTCAATTTGTTGAATATCATAGTAATTATAAACACCCTTAGCATACGAAGATAAGATTCCATTATCAATAAACTCACATTGGTAGGGAAGGTGTTTCTTAGGGTTTTCAGAACAACAAGTAACATCATAAATTTCACATAAATTCCAAGCATAGCATTGCAAACGATGAATTTGACCCAGTAAAAGTTTCCCTTTTTCGGATATACGGTGTCACACATAACACGCATGCTCATCTAAAGATTTGCCCTCAACTAAGCTAGTTGGGGTTTCAGCACGAGCACAAAGGGATCGAAGATGATCCACGTAAAAAGCTTCAGGAGTGTGATAGATTTTGAGTGGTTCTTCAACCATTGGTTCAGTAGGTACAACTAATTTTTTTGGTATTTTGCGTTTCCTACCCATCATCCAAAGAGCTCATCAGTTTCATCAATTAGTTGTTTTCTATCCTTAGTTATGGGTAGGAAACGCAAAATACCAAAAAAATTAGTTGTACCTACTGAACCAATGGTTGAAGAACCACTCAAAATCTATCACACTCCTGAAGCTTTTTACGTGGATCATCTTCGATCCCTTTGTGCTCGTGCTAAAACCCCAACTAGCTTAGATGAGGGCAAATCTTTAGATGAGCATGCGTGTTATGTGCGACACCGTATATCCGAAAAAGGGAAACTTTTACTGGGTCAAATTCATCGTTTGCAATGCTATGCTTGGAATTTATGTGAAATTTATGATGTTACTTGTTGTTCTGAAAACCCTAAGAAACACCTTCCCTACCAATGTGAGTTTATTGATAATTGAATCTTATCTTCGTATGCTAAGGGTGTTTATAATTACTATGATGTTCAACAAATTGAAGAATTTGTTGCTTTTAAGGGTTCTTATGAAATTGCTTCTTTGATTGAAACATATGATGCTACTCTTTACAAATCTGACAATTTGCCATACTTAAATATTGCTATGATAATTATGCTTCTAATGCCTATGTTGAACCATATATTGAGGACTACTCCGTTGTCCAAGAAGAGACTAATATTTTTGCAGGAGTCTATGGAAGAAGAAATTGATGAAACTGTGAGCTCATTGGATGAAAAAGATGAGGAGGAGAGCGAAGAACAAAAGGAGGAAGATCGGATTAGCTACCCATGCCCACCTTCTAATGAGAGTAACTCTTCAACTCATACATTGTTTAATTTCCCTTCGTGCTTACCGAAGGATGATTGCTATGATGCTTGTTATGATCCCGTTGATTCTCTTGAAATATCCCTTTTTGATGATGCTTGCTATGCTTGTGGCCAAGATGCCAATATGAATTATTCTTATGGAGATGAACTTGCTATAGTTCTATATGTTAAAAATGAAATTGTTGCTATTGCACCCACACATGATAGTCCTATTATCTTTTTGAATTCTCCCGACTACACTATATCGGAGAAGTTAGCCCTTATTAAGGATTATATTGATGGGTTGCCTTATACCGTTGCACATGATGATTTTGATGAATATAATATGCATGTGCTTGCTGCTCCTACTTGCAATTATTATGAGAGAGGAACTATATCTCCACCTCTCTATGTTTCCCACATGACAAAATTGCAAGAAACTGTTTATACTATGCATTGGCCTTTACTAGGTGTGCATGAATTATTCTTTTATGACATGCCGATGCATAGGAAGAGAGTTAAACTTCGTCATTGCTTGATATATGTTGGTTTGTGCTCACTACTAAATTACAAATCATTGCTAATTAAAATTGGCTTTGATATACCTTGGGATCCGGGTGGATTCACTACTTGAGCACTATATGCCTAGCTTAATGGCTTTAAAGAAAGCGCTGCCAGGGAGACAACCCGGAAGTTTTAGAGAGTCATTTATTTCTGTTGAGTGCTTTCATATAGTTTAAAAACAACAAAAATAAAGAGGGGAACCCAAAACTTTTCAAAAGGGAAAGTGAAAGTGAGAAAAACAAGCATTGTTGAAGTGGGAGAGCTCCTTGAACTTTGTTCATGCTCACGGCAACTTTGTGAATATTGATTACAGAAACTTTTCGAAAAAAATAATTATCCCCTTGTACAATTCCATTGTATTATAAAAATAATGTGCCAAGGTTAGCCTTTAGGATGTTTACAATGCTTGTTGGCTTGTGCGGTGCAGGACAGAAACTTTGGATGTAGTGCGTGATTTTTCATTTTTTACTAGAACGTCAAATGGTTCTGATTCTTTTTGCAATGTCTTTCTATACAAATTGTTTAATTTTTTAATTTTGGCAGAATTTTTCAAGTATCAGAAGTATGGTGAATGTTCAGATTATTACAGACTGTTCTGTTTTAGACAGATTCTGTTTTTGATGCATAGTTTGCTTGTTTTGATGAATCTATCAATTTATATCAGTGGATTAAGCCATGAAAAAGTTATACTACAGTAGACACAATGCAAAAACAAAATATGAATTGGTTTGCAACAGTACTTAGAGTGGTGATTTGCTTTATTATACTAATGGATCTTACCGAGTTTTTTGTTGATGTTTTTGTGTGGATGAAGTGTTGGATGATCGAGAAGGTCTCGATGTGAGAAGAAGGAAGAGAGGAAAGAGCTCAAGCTTGGGGATGCCCGAGGCACCCCAAGTAAATATTCAAGGAGACTCAAGCGTCTAAGCTTGGGGATGCCCCGGAAGGCATCCACTCTTTCTTCAACAAGTATCGGTATGTTTTTGGATTCGTTTCGTTCATGCGATATGTGCAAATCTTGGAGCGTCTTTTGCATTTAGTTTTCACCTTTCTTTTATGCACCATGCTGGTATGAGATAGTCCTTGGTTGATTTATAGAATGCTCTTTGCACTTCACTTATATCTTTTGAGTATGGCTTTATAGAATGCTTCATGTGCTTCACTTATATCATTTGAAGTTTGGATTGCCTGTTTCTCTTTACATAGACAATCACCATTTGTAGAATGCTCTTTTGCTTCAATTATATTTGTTAGAGCGTGGGCATATCTTTTGTAGAAAGAATTAAACTCTCGTGCTTCACTTATATCTATTTAGAGAGATGACAGGAACTGGTCATTCACATGGTTAGTCATAAAACCCTACATAAAACTTGTAGATCACTGAATATGATATGTTTGATTCCTTGCAATAGTTTTGCGATATAAAGGTGGTGATATTAGAGTCGTGCTAGTTGAGTAATTGTCAAATTGAGAAATACTTGTGTTGAGGTTTGCAAGTCCTGTAGCATGCACGTATGGTGAACCGTTATGTAACGAAGTTGGAGCATGAGGTGTTCATTGATTGTCTTCCTTATGAGTGGCGGTCGGGGACGAGCGATGGTCTTTTCCTACCAATCTATCCCCCTAGGAGCAGGCGCGTAGTACTTTGTTTCGATGACTAATAGATTTTTGCAATAAGTATGTGAGTTCTTTATGACTAATGTTGAGTCCATGGATTATACGCACTCTCACCCTTCCATCATTGCTAGCCTCTTCGGTACCGTGCATTGCCCTTTCTCACCTCGAGAGTTGGTGCAAACTTCGCCGTGCATCCAAACCCCGTGATACGATACGCTCTATCACACATAAACCTCCTTATATCTTCCTCAAAATAGCCACCATACCTACTTATCATGGCATTTCCATAGCCATTCCGAGATATATTGCCATGCAACTTCCATCATCATCATATAAATGACTTGAGCATTTATTGTCATATTGCTTTGCATGATCGTAAGATAGCTAGTATGATGTTTGCATGGCTTTTCCGTTTTTTGGTGTCATTGCTATGCTAGATCATTGCACATCCCGGTACACCGCCGGAGGCATTCATATAGAGTCATATCTTTGTTCTAGATATCGAGTTGTAATATTGAGTTGTAAGTAAATAAAAGTGTGATGATCATCATTATTAGAGCATTGCCCGAGTGAGGAAAGGATGATGGAGACTATGATTCCCCCACAAGTCGGGATGAGACTCCGAACAAAAAAAAAGAGAAAGTCCAAAAAAAGAGAAGGCCCAAAAAAAGAGAAAAAAAAGAAAACAAAAAATGAGAGAAAAAAAAAGAGAAGGGGCAATGTTACTATCCTTTTACCGCACTTGTGCTTCAAAGTAGCACCATGTTCTTCATATAGAGAGCTTTTGAGTTCTCACTTTCATATACTAGTGGGAATTTTCATTATAGAACTTGGCTTGTATATTCCAACGATGGGCCTCCTTAAATGCCCTAGGTCTTCATGAGCAAGCAAGTTGGATGCACACCCACTTAGTTTCAGTTTGAGCTTTCATACACTTATAGCTCTAGTGCATCCGTTGCATGTGAATCCCTACTCCTCACATTGACATCAACTGATGGGCATCTCCATAGCCCGTTGATTAGTCGCGTCGATGTGAGACTTTCTCCTTTTTTGTCTTCTCCACATAACCCCCATCATCATATTCTATTCCACCTATAGTGCTATGTCCATGGCTCACGCTCTGTAACATCCCAAATTTTCAATTTGGAATGTTATACATTAGATCATCTTGCATATCATATTTTATTGCATTCTCGTTCGCAATCCTCGAAATCCTAAGCAACTCAAGGACCCTCGGAGAGAGTTGGGGATTTTCCCAGTTTTCATATTTTATTTTTATCAAATAATGAAAACGAGGATTTTTGGTTTTAATTATTTTTCAGTTCGAAAAATATTTCATATTAAAATATATGAGAGGGGAAAATATGACTTCTCCAAAATAATTTAAATATTGGAGGAAAAATATTCAAATCAAATATTCGATTTTATTTGGATTTTATTGCAATTTTATTTGCATTAGAAAAATTGCACGTTTTCAAAATTGAATTTTAGGGCCAAGAAAATGTTCATCTCGTTCTAATTATTTTAATTAGACAGTGAAAATTTGTTTTGGCATTTTTAGATTTTTATTTATTTTCCTATGATTTATTTAAGTTCGGCGAAATTTATTTTAAAAAAATCCCGCGGACCGAACTGGGCCGAAGGCCCAGCCGGCCCACCTGCCCGCGCCGCCTCGCCCGAATCGTGGCCGAGCCGGACTCCCGCCGGAGTTCGGGACGAAGCCGCCGCCTCCGCCCGGGGTCGCCCCCTTTTCCAAGTCGGACGCGCCCCCCGACTCCTATAAGTACCCCACCCCGCCGCCACCTTGTTCCCCACCCCGACCCCGCCGCCCGCGCCACCGAACACCGCCGCCCGACGCCTCCCGTCGACCCCGCCGCCCCACGCCGCCTCCCGAACCCCGCCCGAGCCTCGCCGGATCCCGCCGGACCCAAGGTAGCCGCCGCGCCGGTTTTCGCCGGAAAACCGTGCAGTTTTTTTAGAAACCCCGGTTTTTTTAATAGATCGGTTTAGTTTTTTTCCGGTTTAGTTATTTAGCGAGCGTTCGCTCATCCGTTCGTTTTAACGAACGCGTTCTTCGTTTAGTTATAGTTAACAAACGTTCGCTCGATAAACTGTTCGTCAGTTTTCTTTTTCGTCGGATTTTCCGTGATTATTCCAGATCGCGATTTCTGATCTGATTTTCGTTTTAGTTTATCTTTTCGCTCGTTTATCGGAATCAGGCGATTCAAGCGCCTAGAGTTTCGTCTCGAAACCCTCTTTCTGTTTAACCAACTTGAACAAGTTTTTGCTATTGTAAAATTTGACTTAGGTCCAGATTAGTAAACGAAGCTTGTTTCTTTCGCCAGTTGAGTTTCGTTGCTTCGTTCGATTTGATTCTTTTTGCAAACCGGAGTTCTTAAGTTGAACTTTCTGGTGAGATCTCTTATTTTAGTTTTATTCGTGCCCCCTTGCTTGATTGCTTATGTATGTATTGTTTGTTTGCGATAGAGTACCCGGAGTGCGAAGCGTGCTACTACGAGTCTCTAGGTTTCACGGATCATCAGCAAGGCAAGTAACACTTTGATCATACCTCTTTACCACCCAGTTTTATTGCATTAGATCAATGCTCAAACAATTGCATGATTAGGATCTGATTAATATGTGGGTTTTGGGAAGTAGATGAGGTAGTACCTATTGCCCTGTTTATTATCAAACCTTTGGGAGTTACTTCTACGTTTGCTTGTATTGCTATGCTATGCTCGTAGACGTGGATTGGGTTTGAGAGATTTCCATGACAGATGTGAGATTGTTAATTAATGGTTCAACTTAAGGTGGCAACTTTAATCTACATCTGGGTGGATTGAGGCACCTGGGGAATCCACTGTTGCCTGTATTTTTGGATATCCCGGGGTACCCGTGTGATCATCCTATGGACCGCCACCCAGGCTCAAAGGGATCATAAGATTATTCATGCTAGAAACTTCCGTGTGCAGCCACATGCTATTATGGGCTCTAGCATAGTTGAGTAGGTTACATGACCTCTTGAAGAGGTGGGCTAGCAGATGTAGGGGAAAGTAGGTGTAACGGTCCACCCGGAGTAAAGAGTAGTGTTTCTGAAAGACTGTGTCTCGGTCATCCGTTTCTCAAACACCATGTAGTGCGAGAAATCAAGCGGAAGCGATCGAGTCTTGTGGGGAAAAATGCACAAACCTCTACAGTGTATAAACTAATCATGGTTAGTCGTGTCCCCGGTTATGGACATCTTGAGTATCTAGTTCTTGGATTATCATGTGAATCTCATCACTATGTTACTTTAATTTAATTGATTGGGTTAATCACGTTCTTAATTGGGATTGAGTTGGAGGTACCTTCTCAATGTTTAACAACCACCATGATAGTTAAATAAAATTTATTCCTTTGCAGTAGGGAAAAATTGGCTTTTTGCAAAACTGTAACCATAGATCTTTCCACCAGCCAAATATGCATGTAGTGATAGCATTATTCTGTTCATTACCCTCTATGTGTTACATTGCCAGCATATTCCATGTGCTGACCCGTTTTCGGGCTGCAACGTATCATGTTGTAGACTTTTCAGACGACGAGTAAGGAGCCTTAGGTCGTGGTCTTATACTCAGTGATGTTGTTGGAGTTGATGGACTCACTTTATCTTCCAAGCCTTCCGCTCTTATTGTATTTAGATGGCCTTAAGCCATATTTATTGTAATAAGTTCTCTCTTGAACTATTCGATGTAATAAGTGTGTGATTGCTACTCTGTTATAAATCCTTGAAAGTACTATGCGTGTCAGCATTACCGATCCAGGGATGACACTGATGCACGGAGACTAGACTGTTTGAGGTCTGGTCGCTACATGCTCATGTATTGCGTGAAAGTTGAAAAGGTTTGAGAAACATCAAAAGTATGAAACAATTGCTTGGCTTGTCATCGGGGTTGTGCATGATGTGAATATTTTGTGTGGTGAAGATGGAGCATAGCCAGACTATATGATTTTGTAGGGATGAGCTTTCTTTGGCTATGTTATTTCAATAAGACATGATTGCTTGGTTGGTATGCTTGAAGTATTATTGTCTTTATGTCAAAGGATAGACTATTGCTTTGAATCACTCGTGTCTTAATATTCATGCCATGATTAGACATAAGATCAAGATTATGCTAGGTAGCATTCCACATAAAAAAGTATCTCTTTTATCATTTACCTACTCGAGGACGAGCAGGAATTAAGCTTGGGGATGCTGATACGTCTCCGTCGTATCTATAATTTTTGATTGTTCCATGCCAATATTATTCAACTTTCATATACTTTTTGGCAACTTTTTATACTATTTTTGGGACTAACATATTGATCCAGTGCGCAGTGCCAGTTCCTGTTTGTTGCATGTTTTATGTTTCGCAGAATATCCATATCAAACGGAATCCAAACGGGATAAAAACGGACGGAACTTATTTTTGGAATATTTGGAAAATTCTGAAAGAAAAATCCACGCGAGACGGTGCTCGAGGTGGCCACGAGGCAGGGGGCGCGCCCCTGACCCTCATGGGCCACCCGTAAGGCGGTTGATGCCCTTCTTCGGCCGCAAGAAAGCTAATTTTTGGTAAAAAAATCACGGCGAAGGTTTCAGTCCAATCGGAGTTACGGATCTCCATATATATACGAAACGGTGAAAGGGCAGCAGGACAAAACACAGAAACAGAGAGATAGATCCAATCTCGGAGGGGCTCTCGCCCCTACCACACCATGGAGGCCAAGGACCAGAGGGGAAACCCTTCTCCCATCTAGGGAGGAGGTCAAGGAAGAAGAAGACGAAGGGCCCCCCTCTCCCCTTCTCTTCCGGTGGCGCCGGAACGCCGCCGTGGCCATCATCATCACCGCAATCTTCACCAACAACTTCACCGCCATCATCACCAACTCTTCCCCCCTCTATGCAGCGGTGTAACCTCTCTCTTACCCACTGTAATCTCTACTTAAACATGGTGCTCAACGCTATATATTATTTCCCAATGATGTATGGCTATCCTATGATGTTTGAGTAGATCCGTTTTATCCTATGGGCTATTTGATGATCAAGATTGGTTTGAGTTGCATGTTTTATTATTGGTGCTGTCCTATGGTGCTCTCCGTGTCGCGCAAGCGTGAGGGATTCCCGCTGTAGGGTTTGCAATATGTTCATGATTTGCTTATGGTGGGTGGCGTGAGTGACAGAAGCACAGACCCGAGTAAGTAGGTTGTTTGCATATGGGATAAAGGGGACTTGATGCTTTAATGCTATGGTTGGGTTTTACCTTAATGATCTTTAGTAGTTGCGGATGCTTGCTAGAGTTCCAATCATAAGTGCATATGATCCAAGTAGAGAAAGTATGTTAGCTTATGCCTCTCCCTCAAATAAAATTGCAATAGTGATTACCGGTCTAGTTATCGATTGCCTAGGGACAAACAACTTTCTCGTGACAAAAAGCTCTCTACTAAAACTAATTTAGTTGTTTCTTTATCTAAACAGCCTCTAACTTTTATTTACTCGCTCTTTACTTTCTTGCAAACCTATCCAAACAACACCTACAAAGTACTTCTAGTTTCATACTTGTTTCCGGTAAAGCGAACGTCGAGTGTGCGTAGAGTTGTATCGGTGGTCGATAGAACTTGAGGGAATATTTGTTCTACCTTTGGCTCCTCGTTGGGTTCGACACTCTTACTTATCGAAAGAGGCTACAATTGATCCCCTATACTTGTGGGTTATCAACGGAAACCTCACACCGCAGCCAAACCAGTGAACCCTCGTACTCCTCTCCGCGCGGGCTTCCGTTGCCGCGTCTTCCCCGGCTCCGCGTTGTCCCCTTCCTAGGCCTCGCCATCGTACACCGCCCTGGTGCTCTCGGCGTGGCGTGGTTAACGTGGTCAAGGAACGGCTTCCATCGGACATGGACTGTACATGGAGAGGCTGACAGCTGGGTCCACGGCCGCAGCAAGGAAGTGCCTCCTTATTACGCGCAAAATAATTATTCCTCCAGCTGACAGCGGGGACCCACCGGATGGGCCACCATATTTCGCGAAAAAACGTTCCCCCTGACTGTTGGGACCCACCAGCTACATCTTCACACGCAAGGAAGTGCGTCCGGGCAAAAAAACGATTCGCCCCCTGACTGCTGGGACCCACCAGCTACATCTTCGCAGGCAAGGAAGTGCCTGACAGTCGGGACCCACCTGGTCGAAGCATACGTAGCATTGTCATTCTGGTCGCGAACGTGTACGTACATACTGGTCGATGTAGAGGCGCGCACGTGTCGTAGTAGAGGCGCGCACGTGTCGTAGTAGAGGCGCGCACGTAACATGTACACGTACGTACATCGGCAAGTGTGCAAGAAAGAAAATACAGCCACGTACGTACATACGGGCAGGGTCTCGAACGCCTACTCGCGCATACGTACGGCCAGGGCTCGTGTACATGGCTGGGTCGGAACGGAGAAACTGCATCGTCGTCGTGTTCACGGGGAGCCAACCGGCTGGGTCAGAATGGAGCGTCGTCGTGTTCATCGGGAGGGCTTGGACGGAACAGCCGATGGAAACGAGGCCTGGCGTACCGCATAACGGAGGAAACGACCTTGTGTTCGACCGGCCATGGTCGAAACGGGATCCTGTTCATCGGGAGGGGTCTGGCGTACCGCAAAACGGAGGAAACGGACCTCCTACGGTCGAAACGGGGGCCTGTTGATCGGGAGGGGTGTGGCGTACCGCAAAACGGAGGAAACAGACTTGTGTTGGAGCGCTACGGTCGAAACGGGGGTCCTGTTCATCGGGAGGGGTGTGGCGTACCGCAAAACGGGACTCCACAGGATACTGTTCATCTCCACTATCGACCCCCTCCAGCCTCCACGGGCTACTGTTCATCCACCGTCGACCTCCTCCAGCCTCCACCCACGACTGTTCATCCACGGGCTCCTGTTCATCCAGCCTCCACCGCGCGCTACTCCACCGGCTACTGTACAACCAGCCCTCTCTACGGGCTCCTATTCAACCACCCCTCCACGGGCTACTGTTCATCCAACCCTCCACCGTCTACTGTTCATCCAGCCCTCCACGGGGTGGTCCTGTTCATCCAGCCCTCCACGGGGTCCTGTTCATCCAGCCCCAACCGGCTCGATCGATCGGGGTCCTGTTCATCCAGAGGCAACACCACGGGGTCCTGTTCATCCACCCCCATCGGGAACTGTTCATCCAAGCCCCCCCAGCAACGCTCACTGTTCATCCAGAGGCAACACCACGGGGTCCTGTTCATCCACCCCCACCGGGAACTGTTCATCCAAACCCCCCAGCAACGCTCACTGTTCATCCAGAGGCAGCATCGATCGGCTTCAGTTAGCAGCAGTAGCGAAGGAATCGCTCGATCGGGTTCAGTTAACAGCCATCAATCGGTCGCTCGGGTTCAGTAACGCGTAGCCTGGAGTGCAATCGCTTGGGTTTAGTTAGAGCCCAACGCCTCGCTCGGGTTCAGTTAGAGCCCAACGCCTCGCACCCACGCGCGTGCATGTAGGAGAGAAACGCGCATCTCTTGGCCCCGACCACCCACCGTAACCAGGAACACCCTGATATTTTCCTCGCCCTCGCTTCTACCACGGTTTTTTCTGTCATGGACGGCCCAAAGAATGTCATGCAGCTGCGTCTCCGGCCCGCCCAGGACGAAAAGCCCATTTTCTGTCATGATTTTTTGTCATAGAAGTAGAACCCCACCACATCTATGATGATACCGGGTTTTGTCACAATTATCATCATAGAAGTGTCATAAGTATGACAAATTTTTTTTCATTCGGCCCAAAATGTCACGGATGTGTCTTTTTTTTGTAGTGGAAGGACAGGGAAGAGGAGAAGGAAACGGGGGCACGCCCCCTCCCCCTAGTCCAATTCAGACTCCCCATGGGAGGGGGGCGCAGCCACCCCTTCTGGGCTTCCTCCCACTACTAGGGAAAACCCTAGTAGTAGCCCGGGTTTAATGCCCACTAGTAGCACGGGCTGACGCGCTACTAATAAGGCGCTACAGCTATTACTTAGCAGTAGCGCGTGCGACACGCGCTACTGCTAAGACACATAGCGGCAGCGCTTGTTCTCTCCCGCGCTGCTGCTAATCTAGCTAGTTGCAGCGTGTTTACTATCCATCGCTACTAGTATTCTTTTTTTCATTTTTTTATTTTTAGTGTATTTATACGCCGTTATACAAATTTTGGTACAATACCAATTATGAGGTTTATATCATTATGTCCATAACAGTGTGTCAAATGAAGGTGGATTAGGTTCAAGTGGAGGCAATATGTGGTGCATGTCAAAAGTATACTACTAATCCAAACTTGATCTAGTTTGGACTAGTAGTATGTGGCACCCCGCTCAGAGAAACCGGAACGCCCCGTATTCCGGCCCAGAGATCGAGGAGAAGTCTCTGGAATACGACACTGCTTGACATAGAACAAATCAGCTCTTATTACAAGAATAATAATTACATGGGTCTGATGTTACAACAATCACATCAGCATGGCGACACTACGCCTGCGATACTACTCTTACTCTATGCTAGCAGCGGAACAACTAGTAGCAGCGGAAAACTTCTAGCAGCGGAACAACGACGAAGGTGGTGAATCTCCACTCCGTAGGGACTCTGGCTGGGACACGATCTAGCTCGCATGAACGGAAACCACGACAAGCAATCAAGCAATTACGGCATCACCTTCAATCTGGCATGACACGCCAGTTCAGTACATTGAATGTACTTGCAAGCTCACAACAACCATAAACATCAAGGCAAGACAATAACATAGCATTAAGCAGGTTAACTAATTAACAACTACCATGATAAAGCAACTACTAAGCATGGTATGAACTGATACAATACTGATAAATCACCATCTCAGATCTCCATAACCATAACCATATCTCTCTTGGCTAACCAGCCAAGCAATATACCATCTCGATCACCTCGTGATCAAATCCAAACAGTGATCATTCCGCGATCACAACCACGACCAACACTTGGTCTCAAACGTCATCATCAACATCCTGCCAATCTGTACTGCTCAACATATCAACATATCCACATATAAATCACCTATAAGTCATTCCGTCATGTGAGTGTTGATCGAACGGTGGGACCTAAAACGAACCCATGCCCATGATCGAGGACGCGGCTATCGATAGTTTAAACAAACACACTCTGCAGAGGTAGCGCACTTTACCCACACCACGAAACCCATGGCCTCGCACTCCCATTCGGGTGGACCAACGGCGTTCCGACAAAACCGATCTACTGCCATGACACTCTCCCGGCCACTCCGACTCACTCCCCACTGGGCTAGTCCTGGGTGGCCCTGTGTCTACCAAAGACACAACGACCACCGTCGTGGCCAAAACGTCCCTCACGGGGACCGGATCCATAACAACAACAACGGTCACAAAAGGTTATGTCTGCTTACCGGGCCAGGGTACGCACGCCCATAACCTTCCCTCGTTGGAGGCACCGGCGAGAGGCACGACAATAGACCGCATTAGGGCCTTCCCATAAAAGGCAAATGTGGTTGCACTGGAAAGAGCCTGGTTCGGTGGCACCTGACCAACTTAATGATGGAATTTAATCCCAAAATATAGTAGTAATGACTGATACTCCGATATCATCTACCAACCTATAATCCAATTCATAGCAATATCCAACAAATAATCCAAGCATAATCTCATCATCTCAAAATACTCCAAGGGTAGCACAACATTACTGTCATGATGAATCCAAAAACAATAATCCTACTACTCCAATAACAAGAATAAAGCTATTCGGCTAAGATCCACATGTAAACATCATCTCCGAAAATAATACTCCAAGCAACAGAACATCAACTAGCATCATGAAAATAATCATACTAACCACTAATAATCCAAAGGCAGCATGATATCCAAAGTAATACTCCAAAATATAATAACAGATACCATCATGAAAAATAAACATAATAGCCACTAAGAATCCAAAGGCACATGTCATCCACATAATCATCAAAATATTAATCCTAGAACTCCAAGCAATATCATGGCAATATCAAGATCAAACAATACTCCGAGAAATGCCATGAACAAATCATACATAGCTAACACAATATTTTAAACAAGTTTTAATAAAGAAACCATGTCACTGCATTGCAATCATGCAAATGGAGGGTGTGGCTTGCCTGGGGTGGAAGAAATCACCGGGAGAAAGTGTGAGAAGCTCGCGGAACGAATCGCCGGAAAACGTTCTCTCTCGAAGGAGGCTGATTAAGCGCAAGGGCAAAATGGTCATTTTCAGAATGTCAAAACATGGTGAAAATGATTCCATCAGAACGGGCTCGACGAAACGAAGAAGTGGGCTTTGGATTCACCTCATTTGGAGTTGCGAGCAAAAAGTTATGATAGTTTTTCTGCCAGGGACCTCTTTGTAAAGAAAAACTTCACAATCTGGGCCTGGACAAAAAAACAGAAAGCACAATCAGCGAAATACGCTTTCACTGAACTGAAAACGCATTCGGGGCCAAAGAAGAATGGGAACGCGTTTTCCAGAGGCGAAAACGTATTCACAGAAATACGTTTTCACTTAAAACACGCGGGCCCGGGCTGGTCAGAGATGTGAGGCTTACGGGTGGGGCCGACCACTTATCCACGTCACCGCTAGGCTGGGTCAACGCGGAGTGGCTGACGTGTGGGTCCCACGCACGGGGTGTCATCATCTTCATCTCCCTCGCGCTCGCCCGTGGACCAGAGGGAGGCCGCCGGCGTCGACTCTCGTCCGAGCGGCTCGGGTCGACTCAGGCGACGCCCCGGCCACCGAAATGACCAGCGCGGGGAGGCACATCCGCATGGGCTCTTCACGCGCGTCGGCGAGAGCTGGAGGAAGCAGGGCCTCAGCCACGGCGGACAAGAGCTTCGGGCGCCATCGAACTTGAGGCTACGGGGCTCTGGCAGAGGAGGGGAACGGCGAGGGAGCTACGCCATGGTCTGGTAGGTGCTCTGGTGGAGGAGGAAGTGGGAGAGGGGCTCGGCTCCGGGCGAATTTAGGATGAGGAGGCCCGCGGCCATGGCGGCAATGGTGGAGCAGGAGCGCTCCAGTGGCTCGGGCGGATGGATGGGGAGGTGTAGTGGAGCGAGTGGAGGCTGGTGAGGTGCTCGGGAGGGCTCGGGGGTGGCTATTTATAGCCGGGCAAGGGAGATGGGCTCGGGTGCCGCCGGGCACGTCCGGCCGAGGCTCTGGCGACGGCCAGCGAGCACGGGAGGGCGCGGGAACACGACGAGCTATTCATTC
>NC_057802.1:145714797-145753211 GCF_018294505.1 Triticum aestivum
GGCGACGCCGGAGAGCAGAGGAAGAGGCCGAGCACCATTAAAACATGTCGAGGCACTATGCTCCCGTGGGCATTCGGCGGCGAGCGTCGGTGGGCGTCGGTGAGGAAGCTGCCGGAGGGGGAGAGGGGTCCAGGGGGGACGGTGACGATCCAGGCTAGCTGTTGGACACGCTCACGCGCGCGAATACGACTAGAGGAGGAGGGGCCGAAGCACAAACAGCCACTGGGCGCGGCCACTACACACAGAGCGCGTGCACAGTGATGCCATTAATGTGGTCACCGCGTGCACTGGCATGTAGCAGGGGAGAGAGGCTTCAACATGTTATCTAGTTGTAAGTTCATCCAGGGTAGGTTTAAACTCCGGTGGTAGCTCGGTTAAAAGTGATCTGGTTAACTAGTAAGAACCCTCTGAAGTTTACTGCAGTAAACTTGGGTGGGCACTAGTGATCAACAGGAAGGGTTTTGGATCCAATGGAGTTGTCTGCGAGGTTGAGGTAAAGAAGGGCTTTCATCCTGGTAACTTGGAGAAGATTTGGACCAAGATAAATCATAGTTCCTTTGCAACTGCCAAATCTGGTCCAGAAATGAGATTTGGATGATGCACTCAAATGGTGTGGCCACTTGAGCTCAAATTTTTCAAGGATTCATGATTTGATCATATAAAGATGTTGTATAAGTTTCATACCAATTGGATTCACCAAAATGGTACTTGCTTCACAAACATCCTTGCTGACCAGAAACTTGCAAAATTTCTAGAGGAATACTGGCTTGATGAACCATGCCCAAAATGGGTGGAGGTAGGTTATATGGATAATAGAAGGCCTATAAAAATTGGCAGCCATAATGGAGCAAGATAAAATATACTTGCTTCATAAACTGAAATTTTGGGCAGAATCAAAGAATTGAAGATGAGCTCACATGGAGGCATGACATGAGCTCTAATTTGGTGGAGGGCTATGATATGATGATATGATGGATCATGCAAAATGGCAACTCATTTGGATATGCCTAGCTTGCACCTCCTTCACAAAGCTTCTTTCTGGATAGAAACTTTGAAAAATCATAATTAAATAATTACTAGGCAAATGAGGTTGCACTTTGGCATGTGGCAATGATATGGACAGGAAAAGGTGTCCAAAGAGTTTGAGGTCAATTGGGAAAAGGAAAATAGCACTTGCTTCACAATGTGCCATTTAGGGCAGAATAGGAAATGAGTTATTTGAGCAAGATGATAAACATGACAAATGAAATATTTTTCCATATTTGAGAAAGATATGACCCAAACAATTTATGAGAATTATTTGGGAATTTTAGGAGTGATGGAAATAAAGGTTGCTTCACAACCTAGGGCAGACAGGGTTATTCCTTTAATAGAAAAAGGAATATTCCCTAGAAAAAGATTTTAGGGTTTGGTCAAGCAGTGGAGTGACATGATCTTGGCAAGGTTTTGAGGATTATGAGCCACTTGGGAGGGAAAAAGAGGATGATTTCCCAGGTGACAAGGCCACAGAACCACTCCAAAAAGAAAAACAGAGCAAAAACCAATAAATCAAAAAGAAAAAGAAAAGGGCCAAAATCCAGGCTGTTACATAGTACTTTCGATGTGCACCACATGTTGCCTCCACTTGAATCTAATCGGCCAGCACAAGCTATTTAATCATCATCATAGTCATTACCACCAACAGTATTTATTTAATCACCATAGTCATAGTGTAGCACATCATCATCTTCAAACTCATTCTAGCTAGCTAATCACCACCAACACTAGATGCGGTAGCTATCTAATCACCACCAACACTAGCTAATAATAATCATCATAGTCATTACCACCAACACTAGCTATTTAATCATCATAGTCATAGTGTAGCACATCATCATCTTCAAACTCATTTCTAGCTAGCTAATCACTCCTGCTGCTCTCTCTCAGGTAAAATAACATAAAACATGTGTAGCTCTCCTCCTTCATCAAGTTGGAGCATGCAGATGAACCTGTCTCCTAATCATGGGCTGCGCTTCTGATTGCTGCCCCCTAGTACTTCTCTGCACTCCTCCATCACAAATTTGGTCCAGTCTTTCACTATTAAGCATTCCTCACTATTAGAAATCCTGAATGCACTAAAGTGCATTGTAGGATATCTTGGCTATAAGCTAACAATACTCATGGTACCTTTAGTCTCGATCCCATGAGGCACAACATTCATCGGGAGTCCCTATTGAAGAACATCGTATAGTAACATACTTAGTAATGAAGTTTAGCTTAAAAATAGATGCACTGAGGACAAATAGTAAAAATCTTACCATCTTTCCTAAATAGATGTGACCGTAGTTCATTACGAACACTATTGGTCGCACGTTTTCAGTACTAACATTTCTAAGTGCAGGAAGAAAATCTGTCTTGACAGTATCAAGATCCTCAAGCCATGAAACATAATGACTTAGCTCCTCACAGTTTAGTTCAGCCCCGAGACAGTAGTAGGTCCTGTCTACCAAGCGCTGGACATGTTTGCTTGAACGGAAATAAGCTGACAATAGAAATTAGTTGTCAACTATTTTTGAATAAACAATATCACAGACATAAATATGGTTGAGAAACTCACATAATGGTATAACTGGAGGCGTCTGCACATCGACCCAGATGTCGATATTACCTTCAATATCATCTTCCGGACGAATATCAAAGGTGATAACCATATCAGGCTCAAATGCATAAGTCTTGCATAGTGCTCGCCAAGTTTTGCATCCAAAATAGGTGTAGTCGTCTATGTTGTATAATTTTGCGTGGAAAATAAAACCATGCTCGGTCTTCAAGTAAACTTTCTTTACCTCCATAGTATGACTGAAACCTATCTTATCAAAGACAAAAACTCTTGCATGGCAGGGGATACGCTAGTAGAATAGTAAAAAAATTAAATTATAAGTTGAAGCAAATGAAGCAGATGTCATGCTTAATTACAAAAAAAGACTTGTCGTTGTGACTTACTGTATCCACTTCGAAGTTCACGTCCAGCTTGATGCTGAAGCGCCTATCATCATCTAGGAAGATTCCGTCGCACAGGCCGCGCTCGTCTTCGCAGTATTTGCAAATACCGAAATCCTTTTCGTTGTCAGACATTTCCTATGTTCATAGTTGAAACATTAATTGAAAATCGATCGAAGACAACTACCAGGATACTCAAAATATCTTATAGGACTCATATTGACATGAGAATTCAATAAGCAAAACCAAATCATAAAATAAATAAGTATTCAAATTAGCATGCATTCAATAAGCAAAAGTAAATCATCTCATGCGTCCATACATCGTCGAATATTATCACTAATACATCCCGAATAGTATCATACATATAACATCACTAATACAACTAAAACCCTAGCGCACGACGGGTACCGGCGCGGGCGGTGGACACCCAAAGAGAAGGAACCATCACAGGATCATAGCTCCAGTGAGATCCCTGGAGAACCTGCCAGGTATTGGAGAACCTGTGCTCCAACGCAAACAAGTAGCGACGGACATGCGCGTCCTCCTCACTGACACGGTGACGCACCACCTCCGCGGGGTCCTTGAGCCTCTGGACCGTCACTGGCCCACGCGACCGCCACCAAAGAAGGTTCGGGTCAACGACAGGCTGGCTCCTCACCAACATGCGCCCCCCGGTAGGTAGCGCCTCCCAGTACCACCCTGGCGGAGCCCAGTCCCGGACATGGCCCATCTGGTGACGCAGGTGTCCTCCGCCGACTCGACGACGAGGATGCGGGATAGGCATCATCGACGTTGATGCGGGAAAAATTGCTTTAACTAAAAAAATAACAACAAATGTGACATGTTCAACTAGTTCTATTAATTCAACTAGTTCTTACGATTAAATCTAGTCAATTAATTCTATACCTAATAAAACGAACAATCACATAAAAAAGGCCTATGCTTTGCAGGAATGTTGACTCCTTCCCGGTGCGGCAAATTCCGGGCACTCGATATGTCCTAGTTTGTAGCACAAGTCATGCCGAAATTCACGGAAAATATCGGCATGACTTTTACTAAAAAGTGGACAAATCGAGAACCTAAAATTTGCCGGAACGAAAATGAATCAACATTCCGGCAAAACATAGGCCACTCGACTTCATTCCCTGGAAACAACAAAGCCACTTGGGCACAATCGAACCACTTCAATAATGGAATATGCAAATGAACATCAATGACATACATCATATAATAACAATCTTGTGTTTTCTTTACATAGCAACAATTAGTTTAACCAAGTTTTTGAAAGAAAAACAATTCTGTTTTTCATTTTTTGAATGAAATTACTGTTTAGGCATTTTCATAAAAATTTGCCCTAGCTAATTTCCTAAAAAGATTGCTAATCATTTTTCCTAAATGCTAAAAAATGCCTACTGCCGTAAACAAATCTAGGGTTCATATGAACACCTAGGGTTCATATGAACATCAACACAGCATCAACACATATATGAATTGCCCTAGCAGAGAGAGAGGAGGGTAGGAGAGAGGAGAGGCAGAGCCTTACGGTGACTGCGGCGAGGGAGGGGCAGGCGGCGTCGAGGACGGGGTCGGGGCTCGGGCACGCGGCGGAGGGCGGCGTCGATGTCGGGGTCGGGGGCGGCGTCGAGGGTGTGCGGTGGGCGGCGGCTGTGGTGAGGTTGAGGGCGGCGGTGGTGAGGTCGAGAGCGGCAGGGCGACGGTGGTGATGGAGCAGTTGGGGGAGAGGGGGAAGTGGAGGGGAAGGACTTAGCGAAATTTTGAGCCCGCGCGGCCGGGGGTTAAGTCAAACTAGCAGTAGCGCGTTTTGTCGGAACGCGCTATAGCTAAGTTAGCTATAGCGTGTCAAGCGAAACGCGCTCCAGCTATTCCTTTCTGTTTTATAATATCAATAGCGCTTTGCCCTGGAAAACCGCTACTGCTAAGTCTAAGCATGTAAAAACTTCAAAAATATACATTGGTCATCATTGATCTTTTTGTGTAGAATCTAAATAGTCAACATGAATCCTCACAGTACCTGTATAGGCACTGGTGAAGATTCATATTGCAGCCACAAATCCTACACATATAGTTCAATGAAGACCAAGTGCTTGAGATAGTTTGAGAAGTAACATATTTAAGGTGGTAAACACCTTGTTCGCTTAGCAATATGGGACTAAACTTAATTAGGTGCAATACTTAGCAGTAGCGTGTTTTGAACAAAAACGTTGCTACTAAGTACTTTAGCAGTAGCGCGTCCTCGGAAGGGCGCTACTACTATATCTTGGCTGGGGGCAATGCCGTAGCAATTATAGTAGTAGCGCTTGTTTCACCTAGACCGCTACTGCTACCGTGCTATTAGCAGCGCGGTTTTCTGAAGCTCGCTACTGCTAATTAGCAGTAGCGTCTATTTTTAAACCGCGCTGCTGCTAAGATTCTGTGTATAAGGTTTTCCCTAGTAGTGTCCCCTCTCCCCTATGGCCCATGTAGGCCCAACAATTCCTCGGGGGGTTCCGGTAACACCTCGATACTCTGAAATATATCTAAATCTTTATGAAACCATTCCGGTGTCCAAATATCATCGTCCAATATATCAATCTTTACCTCTCGACCATTTAGAGACTCCTCGTCATGTCCGTGATCTCTTCCGGGACTCCGAACAATCTTCGGTCACCAAAACACATAACTCATAATACAAATCGTCATCGAACGTTAAGCGTGCGGACCCTACGGGTGCGAGAACTACGTAGACATGACCGAGACACATCTCCGGTCAATAACCAATAGCGGAACCTGGATGCTCATATTGGTTCCTACATCTTCTACGAAGATCTTTATTGGTCAAACTGCAACAACAACATACGTTATTCCCTTTGTCATCGGTATGTTACTTGCCGAGATTCGATCGTCGGTATCCTCATACCTAGTTCAATCTTGTTACCAGCAAGTCTATTTACTCGTTCTGTAATACATCATACCGCAACTAACTCATTAGTCAATTGCTTGCAAGGCTTATAGTGATGTGCATTACCGAGAGGGCATAGAGATACCTCTCCAATACTCGGAGTGACAAATCCTAATCTTGGTCTATGCCAACCCAACAAACACCTTCAGAGACACATTTAGAGCATCTTTATAATCACCCAGTTACGTTGTGACGTTTGATAGCACATGATACGTCTCCAACGTATCTATAATGTTTGATTGTTCCATGCTATTATATTATCTCTTTTGGATGTTTAATGGGCTTTATTATGCACTTTTATATTATTTTTGGGACTAACCTACTAACCAAAGGCCCAGTGCAAATTGCTGTTTTTTGTGTGCCTATTTCAGTGTTTCGCAGAAAAGGGATATCAAACAGAATCCAAACGGAATAAAACCTTCGGCAGAGTTATTTTTGGAACAAACACAATCCAGGAGACTTGGAGTGGACGTCAAGGAAGAAACGAGGCGGCCACGAGGTAGGGAGGCATGCCCAGGGGGGTAGGCGCACCCCCCACCCTCATGGGCCCCTCGTGGCTCCACCGACCTACTTCTTTCGCCTATATATACTCATATACCCTGAAAACATCCGAGAGCACCACGAAACCCTATTTCCACCGCTGCAACCTTCTGTACCCATGAGATCCCATCTTGGGTCCTTTTCCGGCGCTCCGCCGGAGGGGGAATCGATCACGAAGGGCTTCTACATCAACACCATAGCCTCTTCGATTATGTGTGAGTAGTTTACCACAGACCTTCGGGTCCATAGTTATTAGCTAGATGGCTTCTTCTCTCTCTTTGGATCTCAATACAAAGTTCCCCACGATTCTCTCAGAGATCTATTCGATGTAATTCTTTTTGCGGTGTGTTTGTCGAGATCCGATGAATTGTGGGTCTATGATCAAGATTATCTATGAACAATATTTGGTACTTCTCTGAATTCTTATATGTATGATTTCATATCTTTGTAAGTCTCTTCGAATTATCAGTTTGGTTTGGCCTACTATATTGATCTTTCTTGCAATGGGAGAAGTGCTTAGCTTTGTGTTCAATCTTGCGGTGTCCTTTCCCAGTGACAGTAGGGGCAGCAAGGCACGTATTGTATTGTTGCCATCGAGGATAAAAAGATGGGGTTTATATCATATTGCTTGAGTTTATCCCTCTACATCATGTCATCTTGCCTAATGCGTTACTCTGTTCTTATGAACTTAATACTCTAGATGCATGCTGGATAACGGTCGATGTGTGGAGCAATAGTAGTAGATGCAGAATCGTTTCGGTCTACTTGTCGCGGACGTGATGCCTATATACATGATCATGCCTAGATATTCTCATAACTATGCGCTTTTCTATCAATTGCTCGACAGTAATTTGTTCACCCACCGTAGATTATGCTATCTTGAGAGAAGCCACTAGTGAAACCTATGGCCCCCTGGTCTATCTTCCATCATATTATTTTCCTATCAATTTGCAATTTCTGCCGCCGTTTATTTTGCAATCTTTACTTTCCAATCTATATCATAAAAATACCAAAAATATTTATCTTATTATCTCTATCAGATCTCACTTTTGCAAGTGGTCGTGAAGGGATTGACAACCCCTTTATCACGTTGGTTGCAAGGTTCTTATCTGTTTGTGCAGGTACAAGGCGACTTGTGTGTAATCTCCTACTGGATTGATACCTTGGTTCTCAAAAGTTGAGGGAAATACTTACGCTACTTTGCTGCATCACCCTTTCCTCTTCAAGGGAAAACCAACGCATGCTCAAGAGGTAGCAAGAAGGATTTCTGGCGCCGTTGCCGGGGAGGCTTACGCCAAGTCAAGTCAAGATTTGATCTCCCAGCAACTAGCCATTTCTTCCCGTATGTCTTTTTTTTGTGTTTCCATGTGCCTTCTATTTGCTTGCATCTTTGCTTGGTAAAAATCTATTGATATGGATCCACTTAAAGTGTTCTACTCTGATCATCTTTGATCTATTTGTGCTCGTGCTGAAACCCCAACTAGTTTAGTTGAGGGAAAATCTTTAGATGAGCATGCTCATTTTGTGCGTCATCGTTTGTCTGAAAAGGGGAAGCTCTTATGGTATCAAATAAATAGTTTGCTATGCTATGCTTGGAATCTTTGTGAACTTTATGATTTGACTTGTTGCTCTAAGAACCCTAAAAAACACCTTCCCTACCTATGTGAGTTTAATGATAATGAAATCTTGTCTTCTTATGGAAAGGGTGTTTATAGTTACTATGATATCGAACAAATTGAAGAATTTGTCGTTTTAAGGGTGCTCATGAAGTTGTTTCTTTGATTGAAAAGTATGATATTACTCTCTACAAATCTGAAAATTCCGACATACTTAAATATTGCTATGAAAACTATGCTCATAATGCCTATGTTAAGGAATTTATTGAGAGAATGACCGTTGCTTTGGAAGAAAATGATGATATGCACGAATCTATAGATAATTATGATTCTGATGATTTGATTGAAATATCCCTTGATGAACATGATGCTTGCTATTCTTGTGGCCATGATGCCAATATTTATGAACGCGAATTTTCTATAGTTCCTTATGTTAAACATGAGATCGTTGCTATTGCACCCATACTTGATAGTTCCTTCGATGAAAAGCATGATTGCAGTAATCTTATTATAAATTCTCTTGATGTCAATTGTGCTAATAATATGCAAAACCCTAAGCTTGGGGATGCTAGTTTTGCTATGTCTACTATTTGTTGCAATGATCATGATTGGGGTGATTCTTCTTATGATCTTGAAAATTTATTTAAGCCCCATGATGAATATGAGATTGATAATAGTGTTTGCAATATTATTAAAAGTGGGTTTGGAAGAGTGTCAACTTTAGATCCCACATATTTGGAGAATGTTCAATCTTATGAAATTTTTGATAAGAGTGGGTTTGGAGAGGTCATGACTTTAGTTAATGTCAATCCCACTATTTTGAAAGAGTGTCAACTTTGCATACATGTGGATCATGTTAATAATATGTTTTGTGATATCTATATTGTTGAATTTTCTTATGATCCTACATGAAATTATTATGAGAGAGGAAAATATGGTTGTAGAAATTTTCATGTCACTAAATTTCCTCTTGTTATGTTGAGATTGCTATTGTTTCTTCTTCTTACTTGCATATGCTAGATCTTGCTTGTCTTGCTAATTTGTTTTCCTATAAAATTCCTATGCATAGGAAGTATGTTAGACTTAGATGTGTTTGCCACGTGTTTCATGATGCTCTCTTTGCGCTTCAATTCTTGTCTTTCATGTGAGCATCATCGAAATCTCAATGCCTAGCTAGGGGCGTTAAACGATAGCGCTTGTTGGGAGGCAACCCAATTTTATTTTTGTTTCTTGCTTTTTGTTTCTGTTTAGTAATAAATAATTCATCTAGACTCTGGTTAGATGTGGTTTTATGTTTTAATTAGTGTTTGTGCCAAGTAGAACCTTTGGGAAGACCTGGGTGAAGTCTTTATGATCTTGCTGTAAAAAACAGAAACTTTAGCGCTCATGAGATTAGCTGCCATGTTTTACTGGAGAGTGATTTTAGGTTGATTCTTTTGAAGATGATTAATAGACAAATTCCTCAAGTCTACCAATTTATTTCAGAATTTTTGGAGTTACAGAATTATACATTTGATACAGATTACTACAGACTGTTCTGTTTTTGACAGATTCTGTTTTTCGTGTGTTGTTTGCTTCTTTTGATGAATCTATGGCTAGTATCGGGGGGTATGAACCATATAGAATTTAGAATACAGTAGGTTTAACACCAATATAAATAAATAATGAGTTCATTACATTACCTTAAAGTGGTGATTTGTTTTCTTATACTAACGGAGCTCATGAGATTTTCTGTTGAGTTTTGTGTTGTGAAGTTTTCAAGTTTTTGGGTAAAGATTTGATGGATTATGGAATAAGGAGTGGCAAGAGCCTAAGCTTGGGGATGCCCAAGGCAACCCAAGGTAAAATTCAAGGACAACCAAAAGCCTAAGCTTGGGGATGCCCCGGAAGGCATCCCCTCTTTCGTCTTCGTCTATCGGTAACTTTACTTGAGGCTATATTTTTATTCACCACATGATATGTGTTTTGCTTGGAGCGTCTTGTATGATTTGAGTCTTTTATTTTTAGTTTACCACAATCATACTTGCAGTACACACCTTTTTGGAGAGACACACATGAATCAGAATTTATTAGAATCCTCTATGTGCTTCACTTTTATCTTTTGAGCTGGATAATTTTGCTCTAGTGCTTCACTTATATCTTTTAGAGCACGGTGGTGGTTTTATTTTATAGAAATTATTGATCTATCATGCTTCACTTATATTATTTTGAGAGTCTTTTATAAAAGCATGATAATTTGCTTTGGTTA
Organism: Triticum aestivum; assembly: GCF_018294505.1. Classification (NCBI taxonomy): domain Eukaryota; kingdom Viridiplantae; phylum Streptophyta; class Magnoliopsida; order Poales; family Poaceae; genus Triticum; species Triticum aestivum. Next base: position 145,725,140 of record NC_057802.1, read on the forward strand.
TAAAATTAGTCCTAATATGATGAGCATCCAAGATGGGTATAATAAAAACTATCATATAAAGTGCATTGAATACTATGAGAAGTTTGATACTTGATAATTGTTTTGAGATATGAAGATGGTGATATTAGATTCATGCTAGTTGAGTAGTTGTGAATTGGAGAAATACTTGGTCTAAAGTTTGTAATTCCCGTAGCATGCACGTATGGTGAACCGTTATGTGATGAAGTCGGAGCACGATTTATTTATTGATTGTCTTCTTTATGAGTGGCGGTCGGGGACGAGCGATGGTCTTTTCCTATCAATCTATTCCCCTATGAGCATGCGCATAGTACTTCGTTTCGATAACTAATAGATTTTTGCAATAAGTATGTGAGTTCTTTATGACTAATGTTGAGTCCATGGATTATACGCACTCTCACCCTTCCACCATTGCTAGCCTCTCTAATACCGCGCACCTTTCGCCAGTATCATACACCCACCATATACCTTCCTCAAAAAAGCCACCATACCTACCTATTATGGCATTTCCATAGCCATTCCGAGATATATTGCCATGCAACTTTCCACCGTTCCGTTTATTATGACACGTTTCATCATTGTCATATTGCTTTGCATGATCATGTAGTTGACATCATATTTGTGGCAAAGCCACCTTCATAATTCTTTCATACATGTCACTCTTGATTCATTGCATATCCCGGTACACCGCCGGAGGCATTCACATAGAGTCATATTTTGTTCTAAATATTGATTTGTAATTCTTGAGTTGTAAGTAAATAAAAGTGTGATGATCATCATTATTAGAGCATTGTCCCAAGTGAGGAAAGGATGATGGAGACTGTGATTCCCCCACAAGTCGGGATGAGACTCCGGACGAAAAAGAAAAAAAAGAAAAAAAAAGGCCATAAAAAGAGAGAGAAAAAGTCCCAAATAAAAAATGAGAGAAAAAGAGAGAAGGGACAATGTTACTATCCTTTTACCACACTTGTGCTTCAAAGTAGCACCATGATCTTCATGATAGAGAGTCACCTATGTTGTCACTTTCATATACTAGTGGGAATTTTACATTATAGAACTTGGCTTGTATATTTTAATGATGGGCTTCCTCAAAATGCCCTAGGTCTTCGTGAGCAAGCGAGTTGGATGCACACCCACTTAGTTTCTTTTGTTGAGCTTTCATACACTTATAGCTCTAGTGCATCCGTTGCATGACAATCCCTACTCACTCACATTGATATCTATTGATGGGCATCTCCATAGCCCGTTGATACGCCTAGTTGATGTGAGACTATCTTCTCCTTTTTTGTCTTCTCCACAACCACCATTCTATTCCACATATAGTGCTATGTCGATGGCTCACACTCATGTATTGCGTGAAGATTGAAAAAGTTTGAGAACATCAAAAGTATGAAACAATTGCTTGGCTTGTCATCGGGGTTGTGCACGATTTAAATATTTTGTGTGATGAAGATAGAGCATAGCCAGACTATATGATTTTGTAGGGATAACTTTCTTTGGCCATGTTATTTTGTGAAGACATGATTGCTTTGTTAGTATGCTTGAAGTATTATTATTTTTATGTCAATATTAAACTTTTATCTTGAATCTTTCAGATCTAAACATTAATGCCACAATAAAGAAAATTACATTGAGAATTATGCTAGGTAGCATTCCACATCAAAAATTCTGTTTTTATCATTTACCTACTCGAGGACGAGCTGGAATTAAGCTTGGGGATGCTTGATATGTCTCCAACGTATCTATAATTTTTTATTGTTCCATGCTATTATATTATCTAGTTTGGATGTTTAATGGGCTTTATTATGCACTTTTATATTATTTTTGGGAATAACCTACTAACCAAAGGCCCAGTGCAAATTGCTGTTTTTTTTTGCCTATTTCAGTGTTTCGCAGAAAAGGAATATCAAACGGAACCCAAACGGAATGAAACCTTCGGGAGAGTTATTTTTGGAACAAACGCAATCCAGGAGACTTGGAGTGGGGGTCAAGGAAGAAACAAGGCGGCCACGAGGTAGGGAGGCGCGCCCAGGGGGTAGGCGCGCCCCCACCCTCGTGGGCCCCTCGTGGCTCCACCGACCTACTTCTTTCGCCTATATATACTCATATACCCTGAAAACATCCGAGAGCACCACGAAACCCTATTTCTACCGCCGCAACCTTCTGTACCCGTGAGATCCCATCTTGGGGCCTTTTCCGGCGCTCCGCCGGAGGGGGAATCGATCACGGAGGGCTTCTACATCAACACCATAGCCTCTCCGATGATGTTTGAGTAGTTTACCATAGACCTTCAGGTCCATAGTTATTAGCTAGATGGCTTCTTCTCTCTCTTTGGATCTCAATACAAAGTTCTCCTCGATTCTCTTGAAGATCTATTCGATGCAATTCTTTTTGCGGTGTGTTTGTCGAGATCCGATGAATTGTGGGTGTATGATCAAGATTATCTATGAACAATATTTGGTTCTTCTCTGAATTCTTATATGTGTGATTTGATATCTTTGCAAGTCTCTTTGAATTATCAGTTGGGTTTGGCCTACTAGATTGATCTTTCTTGCAATGGGAGAAGTGCTTAGCTTTGGGTTCAATCTTGCGGTGTCCTTTCCCAGTGACAGCAGGGGCAGCAAGACACGTATTGTATTGTTGCCATCGAGGATAAAAAGATGGGGTTTATATCATATTGCTTGAGTTTATCCCTCTACATCATGTCATCTTGCCTAATGCGTTACTCTGTTCTTATGAACTTAATACTCTAGATGCATGCTGGATAGCGGTCGATGTGTGGAGTAATAGTAGTAGATGCAGAATCATTTCGGTCTACTTGTCGTGGACGTGATGCCTATATACATGATCATGCCTAGATATTCTCATAACTATGCGCTTTTCTATCAATCGCTCGATAGTAATTTGTTCACCCACCGTAGAATATGCTATCTTGAGAGAAGCCACTAGTGAAACCTATGGCCCCCGGGTCTATCTTCCATCATATTATTTTCCTATCAATTTGCTATTTCTACCGCCGTTTATTTTGCAATCTTTACTTTCCAATCTATATCATAAAAATACCAAAAATATTTATCTTATTATCTCTATCAGATCTCACTTTTGCAAGTGGTTGTGAAGGGATTGACAACCCCTTTATCGCGTTGGTTGCAAGGTTCTTATTTGTTTGTGCAGGTACAAGGCGACTTGCGTGTAACCTCCTACTAGATTGATACCTTGGTTCTCAAAAACTGAGGGAAATACTTACGCTACTTTTCTGCATCACCCTTTCCTCTTCAAGGGAAAACCAACGCATGCTCAAGAGGTAGCAGCACACAAGGTGTTCCTCCGGTGTTCGGGAGTTGCATAATATCATAGTCAGAGGAATATGTATAAGTCATGAAGAAAGCAATAGCAATAAAACTTAATGATCATTATGCTAAGCTAACGGATGGGTCTTGTCCATCACATCATTCTCCTAATGATGTGATCCCGTTCATCAAATGACAACACATGTCCATGGTCAGGAAACTTAACCATCTTTGATTAACGAGCTAGTCTAGAAGAGGCATACTAGGGACACTTTGATTTGTCTATGTATTCACACATGTATCAAGTTTCCGGTTAATACAATTCTAGCATGAATAATAAACATTTATCATGATATAAGGAAATATAAAATAACAACTTTACTATTGCCTCTAGGGCATATTTCCTTCAGTCTCCCACTTGCACTAGAGTCAATAATCTAGTTCACATCGCCATGTGATTTAACACTAATAGTTCACATATTTATGTGACTAACACCCATAGTTCACATCACCATGTGATCAACACCCAAAGGGTTTACTAGAGTCAATAATCTAGTTCACATCGCTATGTGATTAACATCCAAAGAGTACTAAGGTGTGATCATGTTTTGCTTGTGAGAGAAGTTTAGTCAATGGGTCTGCCACATTCAGATCCGTATGTATTTTGCAATTTTCTATGTCTGCAATGCTCTGCATAGAGCTACTCTAGCTAATTGCTCCCACTTTCAATATGCCTATATACATGATCATGCCTAGATATTCTCATAACTATGCGCTTTTCTATCAATTGCTCCAATATGCTTGCATCAACATAACTCTTTACGACGAACTCTTTATCACCTCCATAACCGAGAAATATATCCTTAGTTTTCTAAGGATAATTTTTGTCAGGACCCCGATTCCAAGTCACACCGATCTAGCCTGTAACACCTCATATAACATTGCGGCCTCACGCACGGTACTCCCACGGGTGTCGCCTTACCATGGCCCGGGACCGTTTGCGCCTTTTGGCTCACGTATATGATAATGTCGCTAGCATTCATATGACAGAGAACCCGGGCCGACATGGCTAGTCGTGAACCCAAAGCGGCACTAACGTATGGGGACAGGCATACATGAATCAACATCGAACGTGTCGGTCAGCAGCGTGTGAATCCGGGCTGTAGCACCGGGCTAACAGGACTCCGGGAACCCGGGCTGTAGCAGGCTAGGCAGGACTCCGGATGTCACCGCGTGACATTTCCCCGGAGGGACAGACACAGGAACGATATGACTCACATGCCGGCCAGTCAAGTGTCCAGAGCAGTAGTGCTGGGCTAGCAGGACTCCGGTGAACCGGGCTGTAGCGGACTACTATGGCTCAAGGAGGCACTAGACTACATTTCCTCATAAGAGAGGCCGCTAAAGATAAACAACTAGATTGTCGGATCCCACACATACCAAGCATTTCAAACATACACACAATATGCTCGATATGTGCAAATACAACATGGCATCACAACAAAACTCTACAACTCAAGTACTTTATTTAAAGGGCTCCGGAGAGCCTTACATAACTTGTTCATACAGATAGGGGTCACATGACCCGACACTCAAGTCATACAATCATACAAGCACATGCGGAAGCAAACTGTCTGGGTACAGACACTAGAAAGAAAGAAAGAAGGCTTGACGAAGCCTGTCTATCTACATAGGCCCTTCACAAGCCTAGATCACCACCTGGGTGGCGCGTCACTCGTCGTCGTCGAGTTCTACGTAGAACCCGTCAGAAGGGGCGGGGTTGTCGTCTGAAACAGTAATTAAAGCAACATGAGTACAAAGGTACTCAGCAAGTCTTACAACAGATCCTATTATACATGCTCATTCTCAAGAAGGTAGTGGGGTTATTGCAGCAAGCCAGCTTTCACTCTTGGCTAAGCTATCCTACGATACACCACTTGTGAAATAGTTTTCGCACACGAGTCCACTAATCACCATCTCAATACTCCACCGTGGATCCTCCCTCGTCATCCAACGAGAGGGCCATCCGCGGTACTCACACTTATCTTGAGGCTTTTAGTAGTATCCATTTACTTGTCTATGAACTGCATAAGCGACCAAGTAGTCCTTTACCGCGGACGCGGCTATTCGAATAGTTTCATACCCTGCAGGGGTGTACTTCGTCACACACGCTCTCACCACTTATCGTCGCTACACGACGTGTACTCGGCAACCTTCAAGCGGAAGCCCAACGTGGGTGTCGGCCACAGCCTACCTAAACACTCGAGTCTCTAGTCCAGGTTTATCGCCTATTTAGGTTCCATCCGCAGGGAGTCCGGCCGAGGTTTCCACATACGGCCCCAAACGATGTGTGCAGGGTTCCCGGACACCAAACGGGCGACTCGGTACACCGTGCCACGAGCCTACCGCATCACAGCCCACCCCTTGGTCAGCGCTGTCCACGGCCTCCAGCTTACTACAAACACCAGAAACTACGTGCAACTCCTGGACAGAGGACAAGGGTGATTAAGAAGCCGAGGGGGTCCATTGGTTTCGGGCCCAATGTGTGGTAGTAGCTGATTCTTAAATCACGCATACAGATCTCAGTTCTTAGGGACGGTCTCAATGAAACAACCCACCATGTACTCCTACATGGCCTCCCATCGATACCTTTACCAAATCGTGTTCAACACTTCACCCTCTTTACCCACACACACACTTTCACTCTAGTTCATCACCCTGATGAGCCAGACCTGACACAACTCTAAGCATAGCAAGCATAGCATTGTAGGAACACAACATGGCTCAATCAACTCCTACACATGCTAGTGGGTTTCATCTAGTTACTGTGGCAATGACAGGTCATGCAAAGGAAAGTGGGTTCAACTACCGCAACACACAGCAGTTTGAATCGCGTTGTCTTAATGCAGTAAACGAGAGCAGAAGCGAGAAGATGGGTTTGTATCGAAATGATCAATGGGTTGCTTGCCTGACAGAGTGGTGGTGGGATACTGCCCTTCAGTTGGATACTCGTGAATATCCTCGGAGGCAGGACCTACCACAATGAACACATCGAAGCACAATCAACATCAAGCAAGTGCAACAATATGATGCATGCATGGGACATGGCAAAATGGATGTATTGGGCTAATGCAACTAAGGCCAGAAGGGTTTGGACTAATTTGAATCAAAGATTCAAATTCCAAGTTCATAAATGGCCCATATTAGTGCCTTATCTTGTTCTGTATAAAACAGTAGGTTAACTTGCTTAATCATGCATGAAACCAGTACAGATGGATAGAATGGATTTTTCTGATCATTTTTCATATATAAATCTTTTCATTCTGAGCTATAGATTATTTTCTATGATTTTTTGAAGTTTGTGATAATTTCTGGAATTTCCAATATAAGAATAATTCCAGTAAAAGCTTTACTGCGTCAGCCTGACGTCCGTGTGACGTCAGCAGGTCAACGGGGTCGTCCAGGTCAAACCTGATGTGTGGGTCCCCTGTGTCAGTGACACTGTTAGGTAATTAGTTAATTAGGATTAGTTTTAACTCTAACTCAGATTAGTTAGCAGGCGGGCCCCACTCGTCAGTGACCCTGGGGGGGTTGACCTGTGGTCAAACCACGTTGACTCGCCGGCGTTTAGCCGCCGGCGACGTCCAGACGCAGCGGTGGAGTGCGGGATCCCCCTCCGGCGACCAAAAGGACGGCGGAGAGTACCTATGTGTAGCTGGGGGCGAACCGCGTCGACTGGTGGTGGTAGTGGAGCTCGGGGTCGCCGGAATCGACGCCGGCGACGAGCCATGCGGCTGCCGGGGTACGGGCGTAGTCGGAACCGTAGCTAGAGAGCGCGGCGAGGAACGTGCGAGGGTGCTACGGGTTCCTGGCGTTGCGGTGAAGCTAATGGCTACGGTGGTGCGGCCGTTAGATGGCCGGAGCCTCGTCGGCGACGAGCTCGTGCGGCGGCGCGTTCGGGTGAGCTTCGTGCGGTGGCTACAGCGCTCGAGAGAGAGAGAGGAGAGGATGGGAAGGTGGCCATGCTCACGGCGGTTGCGACGGAGCAGACGGCGAGGTCGGAGACGAGCTGTAGCAGTGGCGACGGCGGAGGGGATCTCCGACGGTGAGCGGCGAAGGCGAGGTCGGTGACGGAGCTTCGGGGCAAACGAGCGCTCGGGGCTCGGCTTGCTCGAAGGAGTGGGCGAGGGCGGTGCTGTAGGACACGTTAGTACGGCGCGAGGTCGACGGTGGCCGCGGTTACTCCGGTGAGGTGGCTGCGGCGGCGTCGGCCATGGTGGGGAGAAGGCGAGGGAGAGGCGATGGGGGAGAATGGCAATGTCCAGGGGCTCGGGGCGCGTCGAGAGAGGTCGGCCAGCTCATCCGCGGCGAGGGCGGCAAGCTGCTGGCGCCGTGGCGAGCTCACGCTCGCCGGCGTCAGCTCTCTGCCTGCTCTGGCGAGAGCAGGCAGCTGACTGGCGCGGGCCAGCACAGTGCTGGGCCGCCAGGTGGGCTGCCAGGTAAGTCTTCTGCCTTCTGTTCTTTCTCTTTTTTATTTATTTCTGTACTGTGTTTTGAAATAGTAAAAATACTATTTCATTTGGAAAAATCCTGGAAATATTCTGAGGCACCTTTGAGATTATTCCCAACAGCCTAGAAATACCTTCAAGATTATTTGGGCATTTGAAAATATTTATAGCATTTAAAATGCCCAAATGCAAATACTTATGGCTTGTGCAAAAATCCAAGATGGCCTCCAAAAATATGAAACCATTTTTGGCAGAGGTTTTAGCCAAGACCAAAGGGGGTGAACATTTATGGAGGGCATTTCAGGTTCATTGGAAAAAATTTAGTAAACCCTAGTTGTTCCAGGGGGGGTGCTGGGGGTTTCTGGCATCCCCATTTCAGGTTTCTGTGAAATGTAGCCATGATGCAACACTCTAATGCATGAACTAACTAGGATGTGACAACTCACCCCCACTCAAAAGAATCTCGTCCCGAGATTTAGGATCCGTTGGGAAGAAGGTGGGGTACTCAAGTCGAAGACGATCCTCCCTTTCCCAAGTAGCTTCTTTCTCGGAATGGTGTGACCATTGAACTTTGAGAAACTTGATGTTTCGGCGTCGAGTGGTACGCTTGGCTTGATCAAGGATTCGAACGGGATACTCCCGATATGTGAGATTATCTTGGAGATCAAGCGTTTCGTGGTCCACTCCACGGATAGGATCCGAGAAGCAACGCCTGAGTTGGGAAACGTGGAAGACGTCATGAACCTTGGAAAGATGCGGGGGTAGTTCCAATTGGTAGGCAACTTCTCCTCGCTTGGCAAGAATGCGAAAGGGTCCAATGTAGCGAGGGGCCAATTTGCCTTTGATACCGAATCGGTGGGTTCCCTTTAAAGGGGTCACCCGGAGGTAAGCCTTCTCGTCAACCTCAAAAATCATAGCCTTATGTTTGCGATCATAATGGCTCTTTTGGCGAGATTGGGCTGTTTTCAATTTCTCACGAATAATGCGAACCTGCTCTTCTGCTTCCTGAATCATATCCGGGCCGAAGAGTTGTCTTTCCCCGGTTTCTGACCAGTTAAGAGGCGTTCGACATTTTCGTCCATAGAGAACCTCGAAAGGGGATTTGCCCAAACTAGCTTGGTAACTATTGTTATAAGCGAACTCGGTGAATGGAAGGCATTTCTCCCAATCCATGCCGAAGGAGATGACAGAAGCTCGGAGCATATCCTCCAGAATTTGATTAACTCGCTCTACCTGACCACTTGATTGAGGGTGAAAGGCGGTGCTAAAAGAGAGACGAGTTCCCATAGCATTTTGGAAACTTTCCCAAAATCGAGAGGTGAAGAGACTTCCATGGTCTGAGTTAATTTCCAATGGAACACCATGCAGAGACACTATTCGGGAGATGTACAAGTCTGCTAGCTGGCTAGCGGTTATACTCTCACGAACAGGTAGGAAGTGGGCTACTTTGGACAGACGATCGACAACAACGAAGATAGCATTGTTTCCCCTCTTGGTCCTGGGAAACCCAGTAATGAAATCCATACCGATTTTATCCCATTTCCATTCAGGAATAGCCAGAGGCTGAAGGGTGCCAGCAGGCCGTTGATGCTCTGCTTTAACTCGACGGCAAACGTCGCAATTAGCAATGTATTGAGCAATTTCTCTCTTCATCCTAGTCCACCAAAACCTCTGGCGTAGGTCTTGATACATTTTAGTACTACCGTGATGAATGGTGAGAGGAGATTCATGAGCTTCCTTAAGGATCAATCGCCTCAGGTTGCGCACCTTAGGAACCACTAGGCGGTCTCCAAAGAACACGACACCTTGGTCATCAACGGAGAAACAATCCGCAACTCCTTTCTTGATGTTTCTCTTAATACGGGAGATTCCCGGATCTACCTTCTGAGCTTTAATGATCTGATCCGTAAGGGTAGGTTTCGCCACCAGGGTGGATAGAAATCCTTGAGGAACAATGTGAAGGTTAAGCTTACAGAATTCCTCGTGGAGAAGTGGTTGACTTTGTTGTAACATCAAGTTGTTACAATAGGATTTACGGCTTAGCGCATCAGCCATGACGTTGGCTTTGCCCGGGGTGTAAGTAATTCCTAAGTCGTAGTCTGAGATCAACTCGACCCAACGTCTTTGCCTGAGATTCAGATCCGGTTGGGTGAAAATGTATTTCAGACTCTGGTGGTCGGTGAAAATCTCGCAACGGTTACCGAGAAGGTAATGTCGCCATGTTTTGAGTGCATGGACTACGGCTGCAAGCTCTAGATCATGTGTGGGATAATTATCCTCATGTGGACGCAACTGCCGGGAAGCGTAAGCAATCACATGACGGTCTTGCATGAGTATGCAACCTAGTCCTTGTCGCGAGGCGTCGCAATAGATAACAAAGTCCTTCGAAAAATCTGGTGGTACGAGTACGGGAGCAGATGTCAGGCGTCTTTTCAGTTCCTGAAAGCTGAACTCGCACTGTGGGGTCCACTCGAACCTTTTATCTTTCTTGAGGAGTTCGGTTAGAGGTTTAGCAACCTTGGAGAAATTTTCGACGAAGCGGCGGCAGTAGCTCGCTAAGCCAAGGAAACTCCGAACTTGCTTGACCGTTTCAGGGGGAGTCCAGTCAAGGATGGCTTGAACTCGTTCGGGATTGACAGCAATACCCTTACCAGAGATCACGTGGCCTAGATAGGTCACTTCTGGCAACCAGAATTCACACTTGGAGAATTTGGCATAAAGGCGATGCTCTCGAAGTTTCGTTAGCACTAGCCTTAGATGCTCGGCATGTTCTGCCTCGTTCTTGGAGTAGATGAGTATATCATCGAGGTATACTACGACGAATTTATCCAAATACTCCATGAAGATTGAGTTCATTAACCGAGAGAAGGTGGCTGGAGCATTGGTTAACCTGAAGGACATGACTGTATACTCGTATTGGCCATAACGAGTAACAAAGGCCGTTTTAGGAATGTCCCCGTTCTTGATTTTGATTTGATGGTAGCCCAACCTCAAATCCATTTTAGAGAAGACTGAGGATCCAGCGAGCTGATCATACAGGTCGTTGATCCTGGGAAGCGGATACTTGTTCTTGATTGTGACTAGGTTGACGGGTCGGTAATCTACAACCATACGATCCGTACCATCCTTCTTCTTGACGAAGAGGACGGGGCAAGCCCACGGAGAAGAACTAGGACGGATGAAACCCTTTTTCAAGGACTCATCGAGTTGTTTCTTAAGCTCGGCTAGCTCTAGGGGTGCCATCTTATAGGGTCTTCTGGAGATTGGGACGGTTCCTGGAACAAGGTCTATCACAAACTCAACATCCCTGTCAGGTGGAATACCTGGCAGTTCTTCAGGGAAGACATCCGGAAAGTCACGGACTACCGGCACATCTTCGAGGTCTGGGAGAGGGTTGGCATTTAGTGAGTAGAGCTGACGCTTAGACACTCGGGTCAAAACATTAACTGTCTTGCCCGACGGATGGGTGAGTTGAACAGTCCTAGTAGAGCAATCAATCTTGGCATAATGGGCTGACATCCAGTCCATACCCAAGATGATGTTTATGTCCGAGGACTTGAGAGCTATTAGTGATGCAAGGAAGACCAGTCTGTCAACAAGAATTTCATTTCCATGGCTTATCTTAGAGGTTTGCCACTTAGAACCAGGGGTTTGGATTACCATGGAAGTAGGCATGTCACAGAATGTGGTGTTGTGTAATCGAGCATAGCTCTCAGAGATAAATGAATGAGATGCTCCAGTATCGAAAAGAACAGTTGCCGGATGGCGATTAACAAGGAGCGTACCAAGGACGACGTTGGGATCCTCATGAGTTTCTTCAGCTGAAACATAGTTGACACGGCCACGTGCAGTGGTGGCTGGCTTGGCGTAGTAAGTCTTTCCTGCTGGCTTACCACGGCCAACGGACTGTCCAGGTTGATTGAGGTTGTTTCGGGGGCACTCGCGCAAATAGTGACCCGTTTCTCCACACTTGAAGCATGTCACAATATTGGGGCGTGGAGCAGCATTAGCAGCGGGGCCACCATAAACCTTAGGCGGTGCATGCTGCTGGTTGGGGCGAGGCGCCTCGAAGGATGGCCTCGGAGTGAACCTGGGTGGCAAAGCAGTATTCGGAATCCAGACCCGGCGCTTCTGGGATCCTGAGCCAGATGAGGAACCAAAGTCACGAGAGTGCTTGCGTGCAGCGTCATAGTCAGTTTGTCCTGTCTCGGCACTGATGGCCTTATTGACCAACTTCTGGAAAGAGGTGCACTCATGCAGACGGAGATCGCGGCGAAGCTCGGGGCTAAGTCCCTTGCGGAACCTTGCCTGCTTCTTGGCGTCGGTGGATACCTCTTCAGGAGCATAGCGTGCTAGATTTCCAAACTCACGGCTGTAAGCATCCACGGTCAGTCTGCCTTGGGTGAAGTTGCAGAATTCTTCCCGCTTACGATCTATGAGACCCTCCGGAATGTGATGCTCACGGAAAGCCTCACTGAATTCAGCCCAAGTAGTGATTTGGCCAGCTGGGCGCATAGCCTCAAAGTTCTCCCACCAAAGGCTAGCAGGGCCTTCGAGGTGATAGGCAGCATAGGTAACCTTATCAGCTTCGGCTACGTTGGCAGAACGTAGCTTATGGGTGATGCTGCGAAGCCAATCATCCGCATCAAGGGGCTCGACGGAGTGGTTGAACTTCGGTGGGTACAGCTTGATAAAGTCATTGATGGACACCAGGTCATTCCTCTGGTGACGTGCAGTATTCTGCTCAATTCGCTCTAGCAAGCGGTTAGTCTCACGCTTGTTTCTTTCTGCCTCCAGCATAACTTCGGCCAGTGAAGGCGGTTGAGGCAAATCCTCCGCCCTGGCTGCATTGGCTTCACCCTGCGCCTGGACAACAGGGTTGTTGCGGGTGTTAACCATCCTAGGAGAAACAAAGCAACGGTTTAGACGAGGATGGCTAAATCTTGATAGGGAAATGCGGAATGTAATGGATAACACGGAATGCAGAGATGACCATCAGTATGACATGGTAACATAGCAACATACATATACCAACGGTCATATACGCCATACATAGCTTAGTACAAGCCCAGGCCAAGGTACAACTACGATGAAAGACGATACATCTCATCAGAGGCATTCCAAGCTCCTATACATTATTTTTCTACACCTCCGGAACGTGATACACACCAAGTCGTATCCCACAAGACACGCAGGACTGTGGAGATTACAACTGTTACATTACTAGTGAAACTACTACAAACTCAGATGTCCCCGTAGTAATCCTCATAGAAGTCACCACCATGTCCTGGAAGCTGAACATGATCATCTGGAAACAGTCGGTCATGTGGAGCTTGCGGTCCATAGGGACTCGGGTGTGGCCTTGGTCCAACAAACGGTGGCAGACGAGGTCCACGAGGAGGGGTGATGCCTCCTACATCACGCCATTCCATACATTCTGGCAGGCCAGATCGCACGGGGTATATGTCCCTCATGTCCATGAACCCAGCTTGCACGGCAGGTGCAAACCGTGTCAGTGTGGCCCAGTGATCAGCACGAGCATTAAAGAGCTCCATCCGCAAGGCACGATTCTCACGGTCCTTGTCCTCAAGCATCTCGGTGGTGGTACGGAGTAGTGAGCCCTCATGGGTGGAATCACAGTAAGTGGCCTGGTAGTACCCCTGTGCCCCAGGGAGTGCTGCTGGCATATAGCAGAAGTCGGTGTTCTGAAGCAAGGCAGTTCTGGCTCGCATGATAGTCATCATTGAGTAAGCTGCATCCTGCACAGACATCTCGATAGTAACCCCAAGTCCATAAGAGCAATGGAGGGGTTCAGTGGCTCCAGGATAAGATGGGTAGATCCTGACTGTGCAAAGATACTGACTTTGATTAAAGTCTCGGAACTGCTCCTCGACGGTATACTCGGGATACCAACGATAGCCTGTCTCAACCATCACTCGGACCAACATGGCCGTGTGACCAGGTACGCCGATGCACCGGGTCAGACGAACCACTTGGTTCTGGGAACGGGTGGCCATCTGAAAGCACGAAATAATGCAAGGCATTAGTATTTCTAGGAGAATTTGGACAGCATAACGGCTGTAAATGCTCGAAAAGGATTTGAGACATTCGCAACAGTTTGCAATACCACTCAACAACATCATGTCAAGGTTCTGGTTCAACCGACAACATACTAGGGTAGTAGAAACTGATCCGAAGCATGGAACCAACAATCCTATAAGTTACTACGGATTAGTAACACGTGAACCTGATAGAGAGGAGAGAGCCTAGTCCTTAACCCGCGTAGAATGAGAAGAGTATGACTCAGATCAGAGGGCATGAGGTAAAGGAGTAAAAGCACCTTACGTTCCCTCCCACAATCAATTCCCCTACATATAACTAAAGCATTTCTAGACTCGACATCGACCAGTTTGGCTTATCGCACCTACAGGCAGCCTGGCTCTGATGCCAACGCTGTCAGGACCCCGATTCCAAGTCACACCGATCTAGCCTGTAACACCTCATATAACATTGCGGCCTCACGCACGGTACTCCCACGGGTGTCGCCTTACCATGGCCCGGGACCGTTTGCGCCTTTTGGCTCACGTATATGATAATGTCGCTAGCATTCATATGACAGAGAACCCGGGCCGACATGGCTAGTCGTGAACCCAAAGCGGCACTAACGTATGGGGACAGGCATACATGAATCAACATCGAACGTGTCGGTCAGCAGCGTGTGAATCCGGGCTGTAGCACCGGGCTAACAGGACTCCGGGAACCCGGGCTGTAGCAGGCTAGGCAGGACTCCGGATGTCACCGCGTGACATTTCCCCGAAGGGACAGACACAGGAACGATATGACTCACATGCCGGCCAGTCAAGTGTCCAGAGCAGTAGTGCTGGGCTAGCAGGACTCCGGTGAACCGGGCTGTAGCGAACTACTATGGCTCAAGGAGGCACTAGACTACATTTCCTCATAAGAGAGGCTGCTAAAGATAAACAACTAGATTGTCGGATCCCACACATACCAAGCATTTCAAACATACACACAATATGCTCGATATGTGCAAATACAACATGGCATCACAACAAAACTCTACAACTCAAGTACTTTATTTAAAGGGCTCCGGAGAGCCTTACATAACTTGTTCATACAGATAGGGGTCACATGACCCGACACTCAAGTCATACAATCATACAAGCACATGCGGAAGCAAACTGTCTGGGTACAGACACTAGAAAGAAATAAAGAAGGCTTGACGAAGCCTGTCTATCTACATAGGCCCTTCACAAGCCTAGATCACCACCTGGGTGGCGCGTCACTCGTCGTCGTCGAGTTCTACGTAGAACCCGTCAGAAGGGGCGGGGTTGTCGTCTGAAACAGTAATTAAAGCAACATGAGTACAAAGGTACTCAGCAAGTCTTACAACAGATCCTATTATACATGCTCATTCTCAAGAAGGTAGTGGGGTTATTGCAGCAAGCCAGCTTTCACTCTTGGCTAAGCTATCCTACGATACACCACTTGTGAAATAGTTTTCGCACACGCGTCCACTAATCACCATCTCAATACTCCACCGTGGATCCTCCCTCGTCATCCAACGAGAGGGCCATCCGCGGTACTCACACTTATCTTGAGGCTTTTAGTAGTATCCATTTACTTGTCTATGAACTGCATAAGCGACCAAGTAGTCCTTTACCGCGGACGCGGCTATTCGAATAGTTTCATACCCTGCAGGGGTGTACTTCGTCACACACGCTCTCACCACTTATCGTCGCTACACGACGTGTACTCGGCAACCTTCAAGCGGAAGCCCAACGTGGGTGTCGGCCACAGCCTACCTAAACACTCGAGTCTCTAGTCCAGGTTTATCGCCTATTTAGGTTCCATCCGCAGGGAGTCCGGCCGAGGTTTCCACATACGGCCCCAAACGATGTGTGCAGGGTTCCCGGACACCAAACGGGCGACTCGGTACACCGTGCCACGAGCCTACCGCATCACAGCCCACCCCTTGGTCAGCGCTGTCCACGGCCTCCAGCTTACTACAAACACCAGAAACTACGTGCAACTCCTGGACAGAGGACAAGGGTGATTAAGAAGCCGAGGGGGTCCATTGGTTTCGGGCCCAATGTGTGGTAGTAGCTGAATCTTAAATCACGCATACAGATCTCAGGTCTTAGGGACGGTCTCAATGAAACAACCCACCATGTACTCCTACATGGCCTCCCATCGATACCTTTACCAAATCGTGTTCAACACTTCACTCTCTTTACCCACACACACACTTTCACTCTAGTTCATCACCCTGATGAGCCAGACCTGACACAACTCTAAGCATAGCAAGCATAGCATTGTAGGAACACAACATGGCTCAATCAACTCCTACACATGCTAGTGGGTTTCATCTAGTTACTGTGGCAATGACAGGTCATGCAAAGGAAAGTGGGTTCAACTACCGCAACACACAGCAGTTTGAATCGCGTTGTCTTAATGCAGTAAACGAGAGCAGAAGCGAGAAGATGGGTTTGTATCGAAATGATCAATGGGTTGCTTGCCTGACAGAGTGGTGGTGGGATACTGCCCTTCAGTTGGATACTCGTGAATATCCTCGGAGGCAGGACCTACCACAATGAACACATCGAAGCACAATCAACATCAAGCAAGTGCAACAATATGATGCATGCATGGGACATGGCAAAATGGATGTATTGGGCTAATGCAACTAAGGCCAGAAGGGTTTGGACTAATTTGAATCAAAGATTCAAATTCCAAGTTCATAAATGGCCCATATTAGTGCCTTATCTTGTTCTGTATAAAACAGTAGGTTAACTTGCTTAATCATGCATGAAACCAGTACAGATGGATAGAATGGATTTTTCTGATCATTTTTCATATATAAATCTTTTCATTCTGAGCTATAGATTATTTTCTATGATTTTTTGAAGTTTGTGATAATTTCTGGAATTTCCAATATAAGAATAATTCCAGTAAAAGCTTTACTGCGTCAGCCTGACGTCAGTGTGACGTGAGCAGGTCAACGGGGTCGTCCAGGTCAAACCTGACGTGTGGGTCCCCTGTGTCAGTGACACTGTTAGGTAATTAGTTAATTAGGATTAGTTTTAACTCTAACTCAGATTAGTTAGCAGGCGGGCCCCACTCGTCAGTGACCCTGGGGGGTTGACCTGTGGTCAAACCACGTTGACTCGCCGGCGTTTAGCCGCCGGCGACGTCCAGACGCGGCGGTGGAGTGCGGGATCCCCCTCCGGCGACCAAAAGGACGGCGGAGAGTACCTATGTGTAGCTGGGGGCGAACCGCGTCGACTGGTGGTGGTAGTGGAGCTCGGGGTCGCCGGAATCGACGCCGGCGACGAGCCGTGCGGCTGCCGGGGTACGGGCGTAGTCGGAACCGTAGCTAGAGAGCGCGGCGAGGAACGTGCGAGGGTGCTACGGGTTCCTGGCGTTGCGGTGAAGCTAATGGCTACGGTGGTGCGGCCGTTAGATGGCCGGAGCCTCGTCGGCGACGAGCTCGTGCGGCGGCGCGTTCGGGTGAGCTTCGTGCGGTGGCTACAGCGCTCGAGAGAGAGAGAGGAGAGGATGGGAAGGTGGCCATGCTCACGGCGGTTGCGACGGAGCAGACGGCGAGGTCGGAGACGAGCTGTAGCAGTGGCGACGGCGGAGGGGATCTCCGACGGTGAGCGGCGAAGGCGAGGTCGGTGACGGAGCTTCGGGGCAAACGAGCGCTCGGGGCTCGGCTTGCTCGAAGGAGTGGGCGAGGGCGGTGCTGTAGGACACGTTAGTACGGCGCGAGGTCGACGGTGGCCGCGGTTACTCCGGTGAGGTGGCTGCGGCGGCGTCGGCCATGGTGGGGAGAAGGCGAGGGAGAGGCGATGGGGGAGAATGGCAATGTCCAGGGGCTCGGGGCGCGTCGAGAGAGGTCGGCCAGCTCATCCGCGGCGAGGGCGGCAAGCTGCTAGCGCCGTGGCGAGCTCACGCTCGCCGGCGTCAGCTCTCTGCCTGCTCTGGCGAGAGCAGGCAGCTGACTGGCGCGGGCCAGCACAGTGCTGGGCCGCCAGGTGGGCTGCCAGGTAAGTCTTCTGCCTTCTGTTCTTTCTCTTTTTTATTTATTTCTGTACTGTGTTTTGAAATAGTAAAAATACTATTTCATTTGGAAAAATCCTGGAAATATTCTGAGGCACCTTTGAGATTATTCCCAACAGCCTAGAAATACCTTCAAGATTATTTGGGCATTTGAAAATATTTATAGCATTTAAAATGCCCAAATGCAAATACTTATGGCTTGTGCAAAAATCCAAGATGGCCTCCAAAAATATGAAACCATTTTTGGCAGAGGTTTTAGCCAAGACCAAAGGGGGTGAACATTTATGGAGGGCATTTCAGGTTCATTGGAAAAATTTTAGTAAACCCTAGTTGTTCCAGGGGGGGTGCTGGGGGTTTCTGGCATCCCCATTTCAGGTTTCTGTGAAATGTAGCCATGATGCAACACTCTAATGCATGAACTAACTAGGATGTGACAATTTTGACCGCTGTCTAGTGATCTACTCTTGGATCACTATTGTACCCCTTTTCCAAACTCATGGCAAGGTACACAATAGGTCTGGTATACAGCGTGGCATAATTTATAGAACATATGGCTGAGGCATAGGGAATGACTTTCATCCTCTTTCTATCTTCTGCCGAGGTCGGGTTTTGAGTCTTACTCAACTTCATACCTTACAACTCAGGCAAGAAACTCCTTCTTTGACTGATCCATTTTGAACTCCTTCAAAACCTTATCAAGGTATGTACTAATCGAAAGTCTTATCAAGCGTCTTGATCTATCTCAATAGATCTTGATGCCCAATATGTAAGCAGCTTCACCGAGGTCTTTCATTGGAAAACTCCTTTCAAACACTCCTTTATGATTTCCAGAAAATTCTACATCATTTCCGATCAACAATATGTCATTCACATATACTTATCATAAAGGTTGTAGTGCTCCCACTCACTTTCTTGTAAATACAGGCTTCACCACAAGTCTGTATAAAACTATATGCTTTGATCACCTTATCAAAGCGTATATTCCAACTCCGAGATGCTTGCACGAGTCCATAGATGGGTCGCTGGAGTTTGCACACTTTGTTAGCACCTTAGGATCGACAAAACCTTCTGGTTGCATCATATACAACTCTTCTTTAAGAAATCCATTAAGGAATGCAGGTTTGACATCCATTTGCCAAATTTCATAATCATAAAATGCGGCAATTGCTAACATGATTCGGACGGACTTAAGCATCGCTAGGGTGAGAAGGTCTGATCGTAGTTAACTCCTTGAACTTGTTGAAAACCTTTCACAACAAGTTGAGCTTTGTAGACAGTAACATTACCGTCAGCGTCAGTCTTCTTCTTGAAGATCCATTTATTCTCTATGGCTTGCCGATCATCGGGTAAGTCAACCAAAGTCCACACTTTGTTCTCATACGAGGATCCCATCTCAGATTTCATGGCCTCAAGCCATTTCGCGGAATCTGGGCTCATCATCGCTTCCTCATAGTTCGTAGGTTCGTCATGGTCTAGTAACATGACTTCCACAATAGGATTACCGTACCACTCTCGTGCGGAACGTACTCTGGTTGACCTACTAGGTTCGGTAGTAACTTGATCTGAAGTTTCATGATCATCATCATTAACTTCCTCACTAATTGGTGTAGGCATCATTGGAACTGATTTCTATGATGAACTACTTTCCAATTCGGGAGAAGGTACAATTACCTCATCAAGTTCTACTTTCCTCCCACTCACTTCTTTCGAGAGAAACTCCTTCTCTAGAAAGAATCCATTCTTAGCAACAAAAATCTTGCCTTTGGATCTGTGATAGAAGGTGTACCCAACAGTTTCTTTTGGGTATCCTATGAAGACGCACTTCTCCAATTTGGGTTTGAGCTTATCAGGCTGAAGCTTTTTCACATAAGCATCACAACCCAAACTTTAAGAAACGACAACTTAGGTTTCTTGCCCAACCACAATTCATACGGTGTCGTCTCAACGGATTTAGACGATGCCCTATTTAACGTGAATGCATCTGTCTCTAATGCATAACCCCAAAACGATAGTGGCAAATCGGTAAGAGACATCATAGATCGCACCATATCTAATAATGTACTGTTACGATGTTCGGACACACCATTACGCTGTGGTGTTCCAGGTGGCGTGAGCTGTGAAACTATTTCACATTGTTTTAAATGATGGCCAAACTCATAACTCAAATATTCGCCTCCGTGATCAGATCGTAGAAACTTTATTTTCTTGTTACGATGATTCTCCACTTCACTCTGAAATTCTTTGAACTTTTCAAATGTTTCAGACTTGTGTTTCATCAAGCAGATATACCCATATCCACTCAAATCATCTGTGCAGGTCAGAAAATAATGATACCCGCCGCGTGCCTCAATACTCATCGGATTTCATACATCAGATGTATTATTTCCAATAATTATTGGTTCGCTCCATTGTTCCAGAGAACAGAGTTTTAGTCATCTTGCCCATGAGGCATGATTCCAAAAGTCCATCTGTTATGGAGTTTCTTCATGCGCTTTACACCAATATGACTTAAACGGCAGTGCCACAAATATGTTGCACTATCAATATCAACTTTGCATCTTTTGGCATCAATATTATGAATATGCGTATCACTACGATCGAGATTCAATAAACCATTTACATTGGGTGTATGACCGTAGCAGGTTTTATTCATGTAAATAGAACAACAATTATTCTCTGACTTAAATGAATAACCGTATCGCAACAAACATGATCCAATCATATTCATGCTCAACGCAAACACCAAATAACATTTATTTAGGTCCAACACTAATCCCGAAGGTAGAGGGAGTGTGTGATGGTGATCTTATCAACCTTGGAATCTCTTCCAACACACATCGTCACCTCGCCCTTAACTAGTCTCTGTTCATTTAGCAACTCGTGTTTTGAGTTACTAATCTTAGCAACTGAACTGGTATCAAATACCCTGGGGTTACTATGAACACTAGTAAAGTACACATCAATAACATGTATATCAAATATACCTTTGTTCACTTTGCCATCCTTCTTATCCGCCAAGTATCTAGGGCAGTTCCACTTCTAGTGACCATTTCCTTTGCAGTAGAAGCACTCAGTTTCAGGCGTGGGTCTAGCTTTGGGCTTCTTCATGGGAGTGGCAACTTGCTTGCCATTCTTCTTGAAGTTCCCTTTCTTTCCTTTGCCCTTTTTCTTGGAACTAGTGTTCTTGTTAATCATCAACACTTGATGCTATTTCTTGATTTCTACCTTCGCCGATTTCAGCATCGCGAAGAGCTCGGGAATCATTTTTGTCATCCCTTGCATATTATAGTTCATCACGAAGTTCTAGTAATTTGGTTATAGTGACTAGAGAACTCTGTCAATCACTATATTACTTGGAAGATTAACTCCCACTTGATTCAAGCGATTGTAGTACCCAGACATTCTGAGCACATGCTCACTAGTTGAGCTATTCTCCTCCATCTTGTAGGCTAAGTACTTGTCAAAAGGTCTCATACCTCTCGACACGGGCATGAGTATGAAATACCAATTTCAACTCTTGGAACATCTCATATGCTCTGTGGCATTTCAAAACATTTTTTGAAGTCCCGGTTCTAAGCCATAAAGCATGGTGCACTAAACTATCAAGTAGTCATCATACCGAGCTTAAAAAACGTTCATAACGTCTGCATCTGCTCCTGCAACAGGTTCATCACCTAGTGGTGCATCAAGGACATAATTCTTCTGTGCAGCAATGGGGATAATCCTCAAGTTACGGACCCAGTCCGTGTAGTTGCTACCATCATCTTTCAACTTAGCTTTCTCTAGGAATGCATTAAAATTCAAGGGAAGGGTAGCACGGGCCATTGATCTACAACAACATAGATATGCAAAAACTATCAGGACTAAGTTCATGAAAAATTAAAGTTCAATTAATCATATTACTTAAGAACTCCCACTTAGATAGACATCCCTCTAGTCATCTAAATGAACACGTGATCCATATCAACTAAACCATGTTCGATCATCACGTGAGATGGAGTAGCTTTCAATGGTGAACATCTCTATGTTGATCATATCTACTATATGATTCATGTTCGACCTTTTGGTCTCATTGTTCCGAGGCTATATCTGCATATGCCAGGCTCGTCAAGTTTAACCCGAGTATTTTGCATGTGCAAAACTGGCTTGCACCCGTTGTATGTGAACATAGAGCTTATCACACCCGATCATCACATGATGTCTCGGCACGACGAACTGTGGGAACGATGCATACTCATGGAGAACACTTATACCTTGAAATTTAGTGAGGGATCATCTTATAATGCTACCGCTGTACTCAGCAAAATAAGATGCATAAAAGATAAACATCACGTGAAATCAAAATATGTGACATGATATGGCCATCATCATCTTGTGCCCTTGATCTCCATCTCCAAAGCACCATTATGATCTCCATCGTCACTGACTTGACACCTTGATCTCCATCGTAGCGTCGTTGTCGTCTCGCCAACTATTGCTTCTACAACTATCGCTACCGCATAGTGATAAAGTAAAGCAATTACATGGCAATTGCATTTCATACAATAAAGCGACAACCATAAGGCTCCTGCCAGTTGCCGATAACTTTCACAAAACATGGTCATCTCATACAATAACGTATATCACATCATGCCTTGACCATATCACATCACAACATGCCCCGCAAAAACAAGTTAGACGTCATCTAATTTGTTGTTGCAAGTTTTACGTGGCTACTACGGGCTTCTAGCAAGAACCGTTCTTACCTACGCATCAAAACCACAACGATTTTTCGTCAAGTAAGGGCTGGCTCGCCTTCTAGTGAGCCTGTGCAGCAGACTGCTGGCATGCCTATCGTCATTTCACATAGCTACTAGCACGCCCCCCGGTGAAACTGCCTAGCGAACATGTGCATGCCTCGGCCTCCCAGTCTGCCTGTGCGGCAAACTGCTAGCATGTGTCTTGTCAATTCACGGATGCCCGTACGGCACACGGGACGCGTGGCAACACGTAATATATTTATTTTTCCTTTTTGATGATTTATTCTATCGCTTTATTGCTTAACCGAATCACGGCACGTACATTGTTGGTCTAACACACACGGTTCGACTAAAAGAGTCCGTTTGCGATATTGGTTGCTAATTATTGATAATTTCCTGTCTATAAGAAGATTATATCAAAACTTGTGTCAAATTTGAAAAAAAAAATATTATATTACAGTCTATTGGTGTCCATACAACACCATGATAAGTTTCATGAATTTCAACTTAGTTTTGGATTTACTAGATTTTAAAATCAAGATTATCGATGTTTAAAATTTCTTGCATGGGGACTAAACATGCAACCACGGACACGTACATATGAATTTCCAATCCATTTTGGTGCACAATCACGGGTCTCATGTAGCTCTAATTTGATTATTGCACATTAAATCCCTAGGAAATCAATCAATGTACATATAGAGGAGATTCGTCACATCGTGCACTTATAGAGGAGATTCGTAGGTTGGCTGGAAGTGATGCTAGGGAGATCTCTTTTACTCGTTGTAGCCGCCTGCAGAACATGATTAGTCATGAGCTGGCCGCCTATGGCCGTAACACTCCGCACACAGCAGTTTGGCTTACTGCCGGGATGGATTTTGTTGTAGACCTGGCTCTCGCTGAGAAGCCTCCTTGAGTAATGAGAATTCATTTTTCCCTGCAAAAAAATCAATCAATGTATAAAAACGGACAAATGTTATCTTTTTTTTTTCAATTTTTAACACTAAACTCCTTTGGTCATATGGTAGATGATCAATATATATATACATCTGGGCTATTCTGTTTCGCGTAACAAAATATTATTCTGTTACCCTACTTGAACTGATAGTTTCAGGCGGTTGTACTGATGTTTTTCATCACGTTGAACTGATCGTCTTTTCGTCGGAATGGGGCGTGTAATATATCGTTGGAAAGATCTTGACATCTACATTACAAATATATATGTTTTTTTGCAAAATCATCACGGTTTAAGAGCAGTTTTGAAAAACCCATTTTTTTTCAAAACGAAAAACGTGAATCGTATTTTGGACTCAATTTTCAAACAGTTTGTCGGAATTTAGCAAATAAGATGGCGTTGGAAAGCTGGAAAAAAATCTGCATCTTCCATATATCTACTGTTTTTTCAAATTATATACAATTTAAAAGTAATTTGAAAAATGGTGAAATTATGGATGAAACGTATTTTCGCATTTGTTTGCAAACGGTTTGTCAGATTGATGCAAATGATACGGCGTTGGAAAGCTATGGAAAATGCGCAAATTTTTGTATAGAAATGTTTTTCTAATTCCTTGCGGTTTAAAAACGAATTCGAATACGGTCAAATTTGATTTTGAACATGATTTTTTTTAAAAGTTTGTCGAAATGGGCCAAATAATATACCGTTGGATAGCTATCGAAAATGCAAAACTTAGCCATGTTGAACGTTTTCTCAAATTAGCAATCGTTGATGAGTAATTTTGAATACGGTGAGACACGTCGTGATGTTTTTCCGTTAAAAAAAGCAGAGTACTTGTACTGAACTATGTATGTGTGTACTAATTTATTTTTCACAGAGTATTTTTGAAAGGTTCCAAAAAGAGAGTACTTGAATGGATGTCCGTATGGATTTGTGCTGAGCGTGTTTTCATAGACTAGACTTTTACCCTGTTTTTTCGGTATATGATTTTCCTCGTAACGTTTCAATGGTACACGATACCATAGTCACCGAACTTGCATGGCTTATATGTTGAACTGAATCATATTTTTTTGAAAAGAATTTTTTCATGTGTTTATTTTTTTGAACTCAACTTTTTTTGCAACGATGTGTTGGACTATGTTTGTACTGATTTATGTGTGTGTTTGTACTGATATATTTTTTCATAGATTATTTTTGAATAGTTTCGAAAAAATAGTACTTGAACTGATGCCCATATAGATTTGTACTGAGCGTGTTTTCACAGAGTAGATTTTACTTTTTATCTTTTGATATGGTTTTCCTTGGTTTACGGTATCATAGTCCTCGAACTTGCATTGTATATACTATGAATGATATTTTCTCATAAAGAAAAGAGAAAAAAATCATGTGTTTCTTTTTGCAACGATGTTTTGGACTTCTCTCGTCTCAACTACTGTTTTCCATTAACATAGGTTTATCATTTGATAAAAAAAGTTCTTACTAAACAAAATGTTTTGAAAATTTTCACCGACAACACATGAACTTCTGAGTTCTCCCGATCATACAATATAATACATAGAATAGATCATAATAACATTTATCACAAAAAAAAGTGTTGAGCGGTCACTGCTCCATGTATGAAGATAGTGTGTCCATTGCCCAATGCTTCAACATCTTCATCAACCTGTCACACAACACAGTAAATAGTGTGAGCACAAAATAATACAAGTGAATAGATTATTTCGACTTATATGACTAGATTATTTGAACTACCTCGGGGTTGATCATGAACTTATAGAAGTAAAATAAAAAATATTTTAATTTTAAATGTGCTTTCTCATCCGAGTTGACGGTGTCATCATCACTAAACTTGCATAGTTTATATAGTTTCACTGACTGAAGTTCTTCCCGAGAAAAGTTTGTGTTTTGAACTTATATGCTAGTGACACATTTTTAGTAACGATGGAAGAGCTTGAACAATCCATAGAC
Source organism: Triticum aestivum (assembly GCF_018294505.1). Lineage (NCBI taxonomy): Eukaryota > Viridiplantae > Streptophyta > Magnoliopsida > Poales > Poaceae > Triticum > Triticum aestivum. The sequence goes on from NC_057802.1 coordinate 145,750,698, forward strand.
AGGAGAATTAAGAGCCTTAACAATCCATAGACGGGAGAATTAAGTTTTTTTTAACGATTTTTTGGACTTCTCACGTTTTGCATCTTGAACTTTTCCCATTTGAATTTTCCGATTCTTAATTTTTAATTTATGGTACTGATGGTACTAGAGAGTTTGTACTTCTCAAAAAATAATCACTCGATGTTCTTTTAGTTTTAGTTTTTAATTTTCTTTATCATCCTTATCCTTACTGTCAACGTCATCACCATCATACCTTTATGGTTTATATAGTTGAACGGACTTACAATTTTACCATTCCTTCTTTTAAAAACTTATGTTTTCTTCTCCAAAGCTTCCTACCTGACGAGAATCAGAAATTATTTAGTTTTTACATTCGTACTTCCAAGTGTCTTTAATGACATTTTCACATTTTTACTTTGTTTTACCTCATCAAACAGGCGCACAACACATTTGAAGAAACAAAATACGAATCTTAGAAGCACAAGGGGGATAACCATTGCACAAGACTTCATATGTGCCTCCATCATAGAAAACTAGACTGAATTTTGCCAAGTTCTAAGGATGAACAAATGAATCATACAGAATATTGTCAAAACCCCGCATTTTTTCTCACTGAAACAAACTTCTGTACTTGCATACAACCCTCTCTGAACTTGGACGGCACCTACTGCTTAACTTGGACGATGACCATTTCTCAACTCGAATGGAGGTTGTCGTTGCTTTTTAACCATGAATGCTTCTAAAGACACTGGGAATTGCTTCAAAACTGCTTTATACTTTTTAACATGAGTGTTCTCTCAGCTGGGACAAGAAGCAATGCATACATCATATTTTTATTCTGCAAGAACAAAACACTCCAATAATTAACAACTAATCTATCAGTACATGCAGAACAATTTTAGTTTTGAGAACAAACTTCCATTGACGTGTCAAACTCTGAATCTGTATAGAGGACAGGATGTGTCTCAGGCTACTTAGAATATTTATGAAAAATTGGCAACAGGACCAGCCTCGACATTTTCCACTTGTAAGATAAACATAAAATAGAAGTACTAGCACTGAACTAGTAGGATTACCTAAAACTAGGTATTTCCAGTTTGAGCAGAAGAATCTATGAAACCAGATTGCATGTCCAACCACAAACCAAGACTAATATGTACTGTTTTGCTTAGTCTGGGATGGACTATAAGATTTTACAAAGCCACTTAATTACCTTGAGTGCACACATGATTTTTGGGGATTTCCTCAAGATTATGCACAATAAAGCATACGGACTGAAAAGAATAGACAAGCTGAACTGTAAACCAAAATAAATGGCCACTGGGTTCCCCATATAGCAACTAAAACTCAGTACAACTACACCTTTTATTGCTGCACTACTACTTAAAACAAGTTAAATCAATAAAAAAACTGAACTAACAAACTTCTACTTCATATCATTTGTGCATGTCCATGGCGACAGTGTGCAACTGTTGAGCATGTAGCTGATGTGCGGGATGCAAATGCCCCTTAGTGGTGGACGCAAATGCTCGTGTGCTGGACGCAAGTTCAGCATATATATGTCCCTGTATGAACTTACATATTTCCATTTCTTTCTTTACACATATAAAAGTCAGTGCTTTTTTGTAGAATGAACACCTACTATTTTTACCAATTGAACTATTTAAAGCATTGAAAAGTGAACTTTTATTGAGTTGTTTTACATAGCTAACAGTGGACAAAGATAAAGATTATGAGTTTCCTTAAACATAATCAAAACAAGCATTTGAATTGGTTATGTACCTCCACTCAAAGAGAGCTTGGACTTGCTACTATTCTTTCTCTAACTGCCGATTGTAGATTGATGTCAAGCATTACAACAAGTACCCGTCCCCCTTTTGTGCTAAACAATCAAAATCGTCGCGCATAGGGAAGCACCAGCAGCATTTCAAGCATTTTCAAGCAGAGTAAAAATACATTAATATTTCAGCAATTCAAGCTACAGCTAACATTAGCAGGAATTCAAGCGAAAGAAGAGACAGAGGTTACGGGAGAGAGCAGAACATGAGAGACCTTAGCTAGAGCATAGTGGAGGTTGGGAAAGGAGGCAAACTCCTGAGCTGCGGTGTCGAACGACTCGACGCTGTGTCATTGAACGACCCATGGTGGTAGCAGTGAATGGTGCCGTGCCATCGTGTAGGGCTAGCACCGAGGCTAGCACGCAGAGGATCCTGCCTGCGGCGGCTCGTCGGACCTGAGTGGCGGTGAAGAGAACACGATGGCCCCACAATGTGGACCTGGGTGGACGCAAAGAGGGCCGGGGTTGCGGACGAGGCTCAGCGGGGATTCTTGGGGTGGCGGTGAACGGACATACGTGGCGGAGGAGAACGGACTGGGGTGGCGGAGGTGAATGGCCTAGGGGCGGCGGTGAATGGACATCGATGGCGGAGGTGAACAGCCTGCACGTTGAGGCTGTGGAGGGCGACGCCGGATATGGGGTCGGGGCGCAGAGCAAGTCGCCGGCGCGAGTGCTTC
>NC_057802.1:145753621-145760350 GCF_018294505.1 Triticum aestivum
TCTTTTCGATCGGGCCGGTTCGAGCTGGTGGGCTGGGTCGGGGAGAGGGAAGGGGGAGATGGTGTCGCCGCTCCTTATATGGCCGAGGGTAACAGAATATTACCAGAATATTATTCTGTTACCAGTAACAGAATATTATTCTTTTTTTTTTGATATTAGAGTAGGAGACCTATTCAAAATGGAGCAGTACATTCAGAGAGCATAAGATGTCGAAGGCTGCTCGGCACGTTCGCAATCAAAACTTGCTCTCCCGAGCTCCTGGTTAGCGCGGCCAGTCCATGAGCCAAAGTATTCCTGCTCCTCTTCACGCACTGAACACTGCAGGCAGAGAAAGCGGCCATAGAGTTCTTGATGTCCATTATTAGACCGTAGTTAGGGGAACAAGTGGGCCTCGTTTCCAGTAGTTCGTTCGCAATCAGTTGATTATCCGTCTCAATGATCACGCGGCCATTAAACATTTCTGCCATGGATTGCAATCCTGTCAGAAATGGCTCGAGCTTCCGCCTCTTCAACGCTTCGGCACAATGGCAATTTCTTGCAAACTGATTTGAGGACCGAGCCTTGGTAGTCTCGCCCGACTGCGCCACCCGCGCTTTCTCCTGTCTCTGCTAGATATGTTGCGTCCGTGTTGATCTTAATTGTACCTCGTACTGGCGGGATCCACTTTTCTTCAGGGCGTTCAGCTGCATGCACAAAATGTGCAGTATTCAGAGTTCCGTTCCGGCTGAAGTTTTTTGCAGTCTTTCCACTCGTCCATTCAGCTGATGCCTCTGCCATTCTTAATTCTTCCTCATAATTTTTCAGAAACTGCACTGAGCTACTGATTGTCTCTCTGCCGTTATTTCGCACGCAGTCCTCCCTGAGATGCCAGCATCGCCAGATTAACATCAGGATCTTGGCGCGCGTTTCCTCGCTTTCTAAGTCCAGCATTACTTGCAGCCAGTTTTCACCTGTGAACCAGAACTTGTTTTCAGCAGGTAAGCTCCAAACCTCTCTCATAGCAGCTCTTAATGCTCTGCTCTTGGTACACATAATCATTGCATGATATTCATTTTCTGTCCCATGTCCACAAATGTTGCAGGTAGCATCCAACTCAAGGGTTCTCTTCCATTTGTTCTCTTTTGTTGCTAGGGTGTTTGTAGCTACCCTCCATCCAAAGATTCGTATTTTCCCCGGCACCTTGGATTTCCAGATTAGATCCCATATGCTCCGATCATTTGGGTCCCTTGTCGAGCTAGAGGGGTTTTGAGCTAGTTGTGGAAGTCCCATCGCTGCGAGTTTGTAGGCGCTTCTGACCGAAAAATCGTCGTTTCTCTCGTAATGCCATGCTATGCAGTCCTCCACGTCCGAGGATGGGATGTGAATTTTGCAAATCTTGTCTGCATCAAAAGGGTGGAAAATTTGCCTTATTAATTCTTCGTTCCACTCCTTTCTATCCATGTGATGAGTTGGTTAACCCATCTGATCCGAGATCTCCTTATGAATGCTGCTGTCATGAGTCCCTCTCTTCGTGGGATCCATTGGTCGCGTTTTATTTGGATCTTCTGGCCATTTCCCACTCTCCATATTAGACCCTTTTTCAGAAGCTCGAGGCCAAACTCTATTGCTCTCCAAACTGGGGAAGCATCAGTCGCAAACACTGTGTCCAGAAGGTTACCATGAGGGTAATATTTGGACTTAAGAACTCTCGCGCAAAGGCTGTTTGGATTCTGGATCAGCCGCCACCCTTGCTTGGCAAGGAGCGCTTGGTTAAATAAGTGCATATCTCTGAAACCAATGCCCCCTGCCCTTTTCGGTTTTGTCATTCGTTCCCAAGACATCCAGTGTACCTTTCTGTGACCTTCTTCATCGCCCCACCAAAAATCCCTAATCATTTTCTCGTACTTCTCGCAGAAGCCTTTAGAGAGCATGAAGACGCTCATGGTGAATGTTGGGAGGGCCTGGGCCACAGACTTCACATGGACCTCCTTGGCTTCATAGGACATAAACTTCTCCGACCAATCACTACATCTTTTCCCAAACCTATCCATGATTGGTTGGAATTGTTCCTCCTTCATTCTTCCTTCCGGAGTAGGCAGGCCCAAATACTTGCTCTCAAAAGTTTCCGAATGTACACCAAGGATGGCCTTTATTTCCTCTCTTGTTTGGTCAGGGCACACTTCACTGAATAGAAGAGAGCATTTTCTCACACTTAGTAGCTGTCCAGTACATTTTTGGAAGGATGTGAGGACTCTCTTGATGGCTTCAGCTTGCTCCGGAATAACCTTGAAGAAAATTAAGCTGTCATCCGTGAACAAGAGATTAGAAATACCTGGGCTGTTTCTCGCAATCTTTATTGGTGTGAGATTGTTCTCTGCCATTTCCTTCCTTAACAAATGCACTAGACCGTCCGCCACAAAAAGAAATAGGTATGGGCTGAGTGGATCGCCTTGCCTCAAACCCCTAGATGGCCCGAAAAGTTCCAGAAGCTCCCCATTACATCTCACTGAGTATTTAACCGACCGAACACATTGCATCACCCAATCAGTCCACTTTTTGCAGAATCCCGATTTTCGCAGAACTCCTTCCAAGAAGCTCCAGTCAACTCTGTCATAAGCTTTGGCAAGGTCTAGCTTGTATGCGCAGTAGTTGTCTCTCGCATTCCGACAGTGTTGGATTTTGTGAAAGCATTCAAACGCAATGATGGCGTTATCCGTTATCATTCTTCCAGGGAGAAATGCACTCTGGGTCTCGGAGATAATTTCATCCAAAATGGGACGCAGCCGGTTGACCAGACATTTCGAGATGACCTTATAGATGACATTACATAAGCTTATCGGACGGTAATCCTTCAAAGATTGAGGGTCCTTTCCTTTTGGGATCAGCACAATCACCGTGTCGTTTATTCCATCTGGAAAAACACCCTTTTCGAAAAAGTCCAGGACACCAAGCACAACCTCATCCTTTAACTCCCCCCAGTTTCTTTGGAAAAACCGCGCCGGGAAACCATCGGGTCCGGGTGCTTTTAAAGGGCCAATTTGGAATAACGCATCACTGACCTCTGAAGCAGAGAAGGGTTTTATAAGCATCTCATTCATGTCCTCACTGACCCGTTCGGACACAAGCTCCAAGACTTCTGTAGGATCCACCCCTTCCTCTTTCTCATATAGGTTTCTGGAAAAAAATTGCCATTTCATGTATACTGCTCATGTTTTCCACCCACTCACCATTTTCATCTTTCAACTTCATGATCGAGTTTTTCTTTTTCCTCCAAGTTGCTTTCCGCTGGAACCATTTTGTGTTTCTATCGCCTTCTCTCAGATAAGTAGCTCTCGATCTCTGTCTCCACATAATTTCCTCTCTCAGGAGCATCTCATCTAGTTCCTCTGTTAATTTTATCTCTTCTCTTTGTCGCCCAGCCGTGTTCGGAGAGTTCCAAAGTCGGCTAATCATTTTTCGAATCTCCGCTGTCTTCCTAATGACCGACCCAAAATCCCGTTCTGCCCAGCTCCGTAGTTCCTTTTGCATCTGCTGAAGCTTCACGCATATTTTCTGAAGGTCGTCCGCTGGCCCTTTCATGTTCCATGTCGCAACTATGGTTGGCTGTAGCGTCTCCTTCCTTTCCCACATTTGTTCATATCTAAACAGACTCTTCTTTCTCTCATCCACCGGTCTCCATTCAGTTCTGCTCCCCACTCGAAGAAGGATCGGCAAGTGGTCTGATCTTGATGAGCATATATGCTCTAGAGATGCATTTTTGAAGTAGTCAGACCACTCCGGGGAAGCCACACTCCTGTCCAATCTAGCACGTACATTGTCTGCGCCCTTCTGTTTGTTGTTATACGTCCCCCCGGTCCTTTGAAACCCAAATCGGAAAGGTTGCAATCGGAGAGAACATTGCGAAAATTTTCCATATATCTTTCCGATTTCTTTGATGCTGAATAATGTTCTGACTGCCACATAGTTTCGTTGAAGTCTCCCATCATCAACCATGGGAGCTTACTAGTGTCCTTGATTCTTCTCAACAAAGTCCACATCAGGTGTCGCTCATGTGCTTTTGGTTCACCATAGACAAAAGTACCACGCCATTGGAGCCCATTCGGATTTAGGCGAATTAACACATCGATGTATCTCGCCCCTACGGCAATTTTCTTTATTTCGACATTCTCATCATAAAAGAGCGCAATGCCGGCACCTTTTCTGATGCCGGGTTGCGTGATACAATGGCGGAGGCCTAGCCTCCACTTGAGGTTGCTGACATACTTATTGCTTTGCCGTGTCTCAGGGAGGAAGACGAGCTTGGGCTTATACGTATGCACTAGGCACACGAGTTCTTGAACTGTGCGAGGCTGCCCCAGACCCCGACAGTTCCAGCTGAGGATTGTCATGGCTCCTGGCGGGCGCCATCATTAGCACCCACCAGTTTACCGGGAGCCCCTGTTCCGGTTGCTTCCAAACCGCCCGCATTGCCCAGATCCTTCCCATCCTCTTCTTCAGCGGTGCTTTTGATCTTTTTCTTCTGATCCTTGCTATCCTCGTCCTTCTCTGTCTCTGCTGATTCTTTATTTTCATTCTCTCTATCACCCCTCTTCTCCGGAATAGTCAACACCTGATCTGCACCTTCTAATGTCATCTTGTTAACTTTCAGGCCTCTGTTCCTAGCAGTAGCAGTTTCAGGAAAGGCCGGCACCAGTGTTGGAGTAGGGGCGTCGGTCGCTGCATTCGCGTAACGGGCCACAGGCCCGAACCCCGGTGGGAAGAGCAGGTCTTCCACATCTGCATTTCCAGCGTGCTGCTCCTCTCCAGTTTTCTGACATGGTATGGGCGGGGTGCCATCACCCATATTCTCAGTTTCAGTCTGCACACTTGCTAGGACTTGTGGCATCTTGGCCTGTCCCCCAGCTTCTACCTCATCTCCTGCCTGCATAAGGACAGAGGGCGCCACCTGCAACAGAGAGTCAGGGCCCCCATCTGATACTTTGATTGCGCTGACAGCCGCGATAGCCGCTTGCACCAGCGGGTTAGCAAGGACCTCCTCTGAGATCCTCTCTTTCTCCTGTCCCGTCAGACTAGCTGTGTCCCCTCGGAACACTTCCTTCCCAAAAATGAGGAGCCGCCTAGCACTACTCGCAACCGGAGCGACATATCCTCCCTTACTGTTACTCTTTTTGAAAGGGGAGGCGCGCATTGTTGCCGTGTACCTCATCTCTTGGAGGTCCGCCGGCAACTTACAATCGCGTTGGCCATGCCCAAGAAAACCACAGTACCCACAAAACCTAGGAACTCTTTCATATTTCACCTCTAAAAAGAACAACTCATTCCTAGGTTTGTCATGTGACGTGATTTTGTTCCGGAGAGGTTCGTCCACATCTTTCACTCTAACTCTTATGAAATCACCCCAAATCTTACCACTCCTGTTCGTGTCCACCTCGATGACCTCACCAAGCATGGCCCCAAGCTTCCATGCCACCCCTTCGTCCAACATGATCGGGGGGGACATCGTGGATGCGCGCCCAAATGGGCATGTAGGAAACCTCCACATCGCCCGGCGGGGTGCTGCCGTCGTACGCCACCATCAAAAAGGCATCTCCATTGTACGTCCACGGGCCGTTGTCAAGGATGAATCTCCGGTCCCCCTCTCGCTCGAACTCGAGGAGGAAGCGATTGTTCTTGAGAGGCTTGTAGTCGAGGTGGCCGCGGAGCCCCCACTTGTTCTTCAGGTTGCCGAAGAGACCCTCATTGCTATAGGGAAAAGGCGAGAAGTAGAGCCCTACAGCAATCCAACGAGTTCTCATGGCGGCCCTCTCTTTGCTGAGGTCGAGCTCAACCACGCCCTCCTTCCTCTTCCCCAGGTCAACTGGGAACCTCGGGACGATGGTGTCGCCGCCAGCACCAAGCCTCCGCAGAGATGCCCTCCCCCCTGCGAGCGGGAGGAGTCACCCCGGAGAAGCACCCGCGCCGTGTTGCTGCCGTCGCCGGCGCGCGGTGCCTCTCCCTCGACCTCCACGATGGCCTTATTCTTTTGGTTCTCCTGACCAGCCATTGGCAAAGGTTGGGGGCTTGCAGACGGTGTTTTTGTGATCTGTGTGACTGCTCCTTCGCATTCCAATCCTTTTATGCATGCCCGTCCCTGATCAGCTTCTTGTTGTGTTGTATCTTCCCGAGAGATTTTTGATTCTTTCCCTTCTTGTTGATCTCCTTCCACCATGGTTGATATTGTGATCCCGCCGCCCTTATCTGGGGGATCCTTCGATGGTGAGCCCCCTGTCCCTGGTGATTTCTGAACACGCTCAAGATCTCCTAGGCCATGCCTCAGATTATCTCTCATCACTTGCATCCTTTCTCTGATTCTCCTAATCGCCCCTTCCTTCGTATCAGCGATCTGCCGCCCCGGGATCTTCCGCTCTCCTTCATGGGCTTTCCTTTTCTCCGCGATCTGTTTGATCGTTTTCCTGGTTCTGAGCCATGCCTCTCGCAAACCCAACGGGTCTATCTCCTTCCCCGCTTTCGATCCGCCTTCTCCCGGCGATTTGCTCTCGATTAGTACCTGGGATCTTGCCGGCGGCAAGATCTTCTCTCTCTCGCTCAGGAGTCGCCTCCCGGTCGCCCCGACAGGGGGTCCGTGATTTCCGCTCGTCATACTTAACATTTTGGAGCCTAGGTCACGGTCGTCAGGGCTGGCTGGCGCCGGGGCTGGGGGGGCACGGGCGCGTGGGTAGCAGGAGGTGGGAGGTTAGGAAGGGGCTCGGG
>NC_057802.1:145760719-145768812 GCF_018294505.1 Triticum aestivum
GTCGGTGCGAGGGGTGGCGGCGGGCAGGTGGTGGTGGCGCACTGTAGGAGGAGATGGGGATCGGGAAGGATGGAACTAGCTATTCTTTTTTCTTTTCGATCGGGCCGGTTCGAGCTGGTGGGCTGGGTCAGGGAGAGGGAAGGGGGAGATGGTGTCGCGCATCGCTCCTTATAGGGCCGAGGGTAACAGAATATTATTCTGTTACCAGTAACAGAATAGCCCTGTCCTATATATATATTTTTTCTACAAGTAGTGGTAGTTACCATCACTTGTGTTTTGTATATTGTATGTAGTATCTGTCGAAACCGAGAGTATGTACGTGTAGTATGTAGTATATAACAATGTTTAGGTAGTATATATAATAATTTTTAGGTAGTATGTACCATATTTAGAGTATGCTCTTTTTTACTTACAAATATGTACGTATTTCACAAATATAACAAAAACTATGTGCTCATGTGCAAATTTTTCGTGTAACTTGTTTTGAAATATCTTAGATATAGTATATGAATATATTTAAAATAATAAAATAGTATATATAATACCACATGGTAGTATATGAAATACGTGGGGTAACTATCCCTGTGTGGTGGGATGATTTTTCCTTATATAATATATATAAATATATAAATATATATATATATACCTGCTAAAGTATGTAATTTAGCGTATGCTCCGGCCTAGCGTTGCGCGCGTCTAATTAGCCTGGCCCGAACCAGCCTGCGCGGCCTGCATGCTACCCACCCTGTACACACTAGATCCATCGTAATGCAATTACTACCCCGTACACACTAGATCCATCGTAATGCAATTACTACCGATTGGCTCCATTCCAAACTGTAATAAGAAATAGTAATTAATTAAGGGCACCATTAGCAATCAGACTACTGATAGTTTGCAACTCACTAGTACAAAACAGGGCTTTCGTCACAGGGCAATATTCACATTAGTCCCGGTTCAGTCACGAACCAGGACTAATGTGAGCATTGGTCCCGGTTCGTGCGGCTAAGGCATTAGTCCCGGTTCACCTGGGCCCTTTAGTCCCGGTTGGTGCCACGAACCGGGACTAAAGGGTGCGATGCCCATTAGTACCGGTTGGTGGCACCAACCGGGACTAAAGATTAGTCCTTTAGTCCCGGTTGGTGCCACCAACCGGTACTAATGGGCTTTGAGGCATTAGTACCGGTTCATGGCACGAACCGGTACTAAAGGGCCCATCAAACTCTCCCCCCGGACCGCCTTTTCAGTTTTAGAAAAAACAAAAGAAAATGATGGAAATGTCAAAAAAATAAAATAAAATAAGTTTCCCATGTGATATGTGGTCTAGTTGTTGGGAAAATTAACAAATATGAATTTCGACTTTATTTGCAAAATCTCTCTGGAATTTCTTTAAATGGGCATAACTTTTGCATACGAACTCGGATGAAAAAGTTTTTTATATGAAAAATCATCTACTCGAAAAGTTACATCCGAATTTAACCGGGGGAACCCTGTTAAACATTTTCAAAATCCTCAAAAACCTAACAGAAAAAAAGATACGGGGCTTTTAAGATCTGGAGAGGCAAACAATTTCAAAAAATTTCAAATTGTGGTCAAACTGTGGTCAAACAATGGTCAAACTAATTATTCTAGAATATTAGTGTTACTAAATAATTATTTCAGTTTTTTTGAATTTTGGTCAAATCTGGTCAAACTGTGGTCAAACAATGGTCAAACTAATTATTCCAGAAATATTAGTGTTACTAAATAATAATTATTGTTTTTTAAAACAATAGTTTGAAACTCAAACAGTGAAATGTGTCACTTCATGCTCAAGCTAAATTCCTGAGGGTTAATAGAATTGACATCTTAATATTGTCAGGAAAACAACAAGTACAGACTTGGAAACGAGGGAGAATAGAACCCGGAAGTTAAGCGTGCTCAGGCTGGAGTAGTGAGAGGATGGGTGACCGTCCGGGAAGTTAGATGATTTGGAATGATGAGGGGTGATTAGAGATTAGAGGATAAATTGAGCAGTGATGAGGGGTGGTGATTAGAGATTAGAGGTTAAAATAATTCAGAAATTTGAAAATTAAAAAAAATTTAAAAAAAATTCGCAAATTTTTTTTAAAAAAAAATCATAAAATTTCCTTTAGTCCCGGTTGGTAACACCAACCGGGACTAAAGGTGGAGCTCCAGGCTGCGTCCACGTGGACGGCCTTTAGTCCCGGTTCAAAAACCGGGACTAAAACCGGGACTAAAGGCCCTTACCAACCGGGACAAAAGCCCCCTTTTCTACTAGTGACTATCAGACCAGTCCAAGGCCGTTGGATCAGAAGCAGCACGTACGCTCGATCTGGTAGTCCGCTTGTTTGATTAGATGCTTCTGATCCCTAGTTTGTTGCTGCTTCCTAATTGCTTCCGCAATGCACGCCCTGCATCCCCGCATCTCTCTCCAGCCGAATCTTCCTCCGTAATATTTGTTACTTCCTTGCATGGTTCCATCAAAATCATGGAAACATGGCGCCTAATTCTTTCCAAGTTTGTTTCCTAACGAGTGCTTCCATAAACCAGGGTAATAACTACTTCCAGAAATCACGTGACTACATGTTCTTGATTTTCGCATCAGGCTATTTGCTTCCTCATGAAGCAGATCTTGATTCCATTTTTATTTAAATTTGCTTCCATTTGTGTGGATGTTCTTTGACATCATAAAAAATGTTTTTCCAGTGTAATGCAAAATTAAACGTGCATACATTTATCAATGAATTTGCGCCCATGGTGAACTAAACTTGCTACGGTTAATAGAAATTTGTTTTCTACCTAATCGAAAAAATCAACCAACTACAGGATTGCACCACCAAAATAAGACATTCTTTCTATAAAAATAACAATTATCATGAGTACAAATAACACATGCTTCAAGCATATTATAGGGATGTGATTCCAAGAAATACAAATATGCTTTGCTTTCATCATCTAAAAATCATTCTACCAACACTACAAACTATTCTTCATAATCTAGTCATTTTCTCTCTCAAAGTAGTGTCATGTGTATTGTTTTATTTGTTTTTAGGTATGACTCCATGTGTTATGACTACCGATTGTTGGCTTACTAGACGTTTAGTTGCTTTGTACATAGCTTGTAGGATTCCTGCCTACTATGTCGCACCGCCGGTACGGTCCCGTCCAAGCCCCTTCCTGCTCTGCTCCATCTAGCGTGTCCAGCCTAGCCTCGATGACCTTCTTTTGTCCCACAAATCTGTGGGTTTTGACATCGCGAGCCACAAGAGTCCGCTGAGGAACAGAGAGGCCGACACCTTCGAGGGTATGGCACCCTTGACCTTCGACAGTCGAGTGTGCATATTGCTTGTTTGGTTGCAGCACGATGACAAAACAATGAGCAATGAAATGCTTGATCTCATGTCGCACGCCATGCCCCATCGACGACCGTGACATGCTCACAATCAGTAAAGCAAGATCTTCCGCTCAAGTTAGTCCTGCAGGAATTTAGGAAGCATGTGTAGTTTGATTTCGGTACAAACATGACGCCTCCAAAATAATATGAAACATGGAAATGAAGCAAACTAAACAAGCTGTAGAAGCACAATTGTGAAGTACATGAAGCAAACCATACACTATTAAGAAGCACAACCATGGTGCATATATGAAGCAAACTATGCACCGTGAAGAAGCACAACCATGATACAAATGAATCATGAAAATTGGATACATCGTATTCATGTAATCTCAACATAATTTCTACATAGTGGAAGCACATATAAGAAAAATGGGGTGCAAAAAATCTCTGCACAGTCATTCAAATTAAGACAAGCGGTGATATGCATCTTGTCCATAATATGTGTGAAATTTAGGAAACATGATTTAATTATTCATTAAGTAAAAACATGATACCTACAAAAACGTGCACGGATTGGCACAAAGCAGAACTGAACATGATGTAGAAGCACAAGTATGATATGTATGAAGCAAAGTGGACTCAGTGTAGAAGCATTGGCATGATAAATATGAAGCAGAGTTTAAACAACAATGGTGTAGTAGTACCATATGTATGTATGAAACATGAAAAGCTGGAAGCATTGTACAGATGCAATCTCGACATACTTTGTATATAACCAGGATAGTCATGATAAGGTTGGATAAGGATGGTATATATGGCGGATTCACGCGACCAGCAGCGTGTGTTCCGTTCACCAACTTTGAACATAGACAACAAAGAGGGAAAAAAGAGCGACAAAAATCTACTCACTTCTCACTCATATTGCAGCCAAAATTGAGAAGCACATGTACGTATATACATACCAAATTCAGAGAAATTACTCTGATTTAGTCATATAATACACAATGGTGTGGCCAAAATAATAAATCAGTTATACAAATACACATTGGAGGTGGACAATATTCATGAAACAACACTCCTGACATACAAATATGTTAGAAATCAGAGAGGGCTATATCAAGATTTCCTAGAATTACCTAGGTCAGATGAGGATTCTGCCTACAGAGGAGATGGGGGGCGACTCCAGCAAGGTTCCTCGCATGATGGATTCGTTTGGAAACCGAGACGAAGATCCACCGCGGTGGCCTGGAAGCGGGGGGATCCAAAGCGAGTGTAGATGACCGGGACGACCATGGACTGCGAGCTCGCTCATCATGCTCGTCGTGGCTACTGCCGGCCAAAACAATCGTGTGGGATGGCGCACCTGCGAGGTGAGTCTCTCATGGGAATAGGGGAGGCTAGTTCATGGCCACGAGAACAAGGGCGGGGCAGCCGGGGACGAGATTGGCGAGCTCCGGAGCAGGCGACGGGTATGGGGACGGGTGGGTTTGGGCAGGTGAGATTAATGCGGGAGTAGTTATGGGAGGAAAATCAGGCTGTTTTGGAAACTAATCAAAGGATTTCGGACGCAATCTCGACCGTGAAATGAAAGCAGCATCGATGGTGTGCGATCAGTCTGACAAACGTCTTCTATCAGATGCCTGGTAGGAAGCGTTTCCCATTAAGTAATGCCACCTACCTCATACAAACTAGATCCATCGTAATGTAGTTACCATCAAGAAATTAAATTTACCATCCATTTATAAATTGTACCCTCGCACCAAGAATAAACAATTAAACGTATGCTACAAAGATTACCTCCATATAATTTTGAAAATAGTGAAAGGACTAGCAATCCAATTTTTATTATTTAGTGAGATGGTGGCCACACAGTAATCCAATTAATACTATTACTATGCTTCCAATGTTTCGTTACTATTCACATACAAATACTAATTATGTAACCACAAGTACCAAAACGGTGGCGGGGTGTGAGCTAGTAACCAAACTAATATGATTACTATATTTTTGATAGCACTTTAATAGCAGGTGAAACAAAATACTAGTAGTAAAAGTATTCTCATGCATATGCAGCCCATGTAGAAAAGTAATTTTAGTTGGAATAGTAGTAGCATGCAGCCTGTAATTTTATAGTGGTGTTACGATGTTTACCAAAAATTTTACTAGCGGAATTAGGCAGGATGGGGGACTCATGCATGCAACCAGTAACCGTTTACGAGATCAATAGTTAGTGTTACGATCAAATACAAAATAAGGTGGATGGCGATCGTTCGGATGCGTAATTAGACCGACGCGCAGGATGAGGCATAATGCGCTCACGCGCGCGCGCGCGCGCACACATATATATATATATGATTGACTATTCGTCACCCGGGGTGAGGAATAGTCACCCTGCGTGAGGAATAGTTATTCCTCACCCCCCACTATTTGACCACCAATGCACCGTAATTTTACGTTTCATAAGTTTTGTCATATTTCTGACGTAAAAGGAGACCGTAAGAAAATATATAATTGCCGTAAAAATATTTTATGTTATGTAAATTTACAAACGTAAAAATATAGTGTAAAATATACATAAACTCCAATTTTTCTTGTCTTATGACCTATATTTTTATTTTCTTATATCAGATTTTACGTAGTGAATCAATAGGAATGTAACTATTTGAATTCCAAATGTAATTTAATTATGAACTGATCGTAAGATTACCTCTGACGAAGAATAATTTATTCTGCACCCTAGGTGATGAATAGTAACACTATATATATATATAGGGAAAATACATCCTACCAGTAGGTGGTAGTTACCTCTGCTCCCGTTGCCGTCAGATCTAGTCACGAAGTGGGTATTGATTAACGGGTTTGGATTGTGAAGCTAGTTGGTTGTTTTTCTTTTTTGAAATTAGATTTACTAGTCATCCCTATTTTTGTGGCCATCGGGTGCCGATGTATAACTACCTCCGATATATAGAGCCCTTCCCAAAACCAGTCGTCAACACCATGTTCGACAGGAGATGAGGAGACGTAGGTATTAATGTTAATTCTTGTTGTTTTTCATCCTATCCCACACGTATTCATGCATGATTGATCAACCACTGATATGATCTCTCGCATTGTAGGTTTGAGCATCCATTTGCTTCTACTTGATCGATTCTCCGGCGACATGGACAAAGTATGTGGCCGTCGGCGGCCTAGATCCGAGCTGCCAACACGACGCGATGACGACGTTCTACTCCAAGCTCCCTGTTCACGGCATATTGTTCAGATATTTTGCAGGAGCTATGTCTCTAGATTGTGCTCTGCAGCATCGGCCGGCCAATCGTCATCTTCATACTCTCCAACGCCACCGTCAGCTTGACAAAGATTAGTGCCCAGAACCCTCCGTGAAATTCTCCTTTTCTTGTTGAGTGGATGAAGATCTTGCCGATGGCTTCAATTGAATAGACACAATCCGGAGGAGGTTACTAGAGCCCTTCATGGAGATCCTTTTTTCGCGTAGATCTGAATGCTAGCACGGCTAGAAATCATGTATGCATGCAAGATGTACCCACTAGACCGTGTAATGCCTATCAAATGCATGATCAACTGGAAGTATAAAATGAAATTTATTTTAGAATGTACTTTATACTCGCTAGCTGCTATATACTACATACTTTATACTAGTGTTTTGAAACCGAGACGAAGATCCGCCGCGGTGGCCTGGAAGCGGGGGGATCCGAAGCGAGTGTAGATGACCGGGACGACCATGGACCGCGAGCTCGCTCATCATGCTCGTCGTGGCTACTGCCGGCCAAAACAATCGTGTGGGACGGCGCAACTGCGAGGTGAGTCTCTCATGGGAATAGGGGAGGCTGGTTCATGGCCACGAGAACAAGGACGGGGCGGCCGGGGACGAGATTGGGAGCTCCGGAGCAGGCGACTGGTATGGGGATGGGTGGGTTTGGGTAGGTGAGATTAATGCGGGAGTAGTTATGGGAGGAAAATCAGGCTCTTTTGGAAACTAATCAAAGGATTTCGGGCGCAATCTCGACCGTGAAATGAAAGAAGCATCGATGGTGTGCGATCAGTCTGACAAACATCTGCTACCAGATGCCTGGTTGGAAGCGTTTCCCATTAAGTAATGCCACCTACCTCATACAAACTAGATCCATCGTAATGTAGTTACCATCAAGAAATTAAATTTACCATCCATTTATAAATTGTACCCTCGCACCAAGAATAAACAGTTAAACGTATGCTACAAAGATTACCTCCATATAATTTTGAAAATAGTGACAGGACTAACAATCCAATTTATATTATTTAGTGAGATGGTGGCCACACAGTAATCCAATTAATACTATTACTATGCTTCCAATGATTCGTTACTATTCACATACAAATACTAATTATGTAACCACATGTACCAAAACGGTGGCGGGGTGTGAACTAGTAACCAGACTAATATGATTACTATATTTTTGATAGCACTTTACTAGCAGGTGGAACAAAATACTAGTAGTAAAAGTATTCTCATGCATATGCAGCCCATGTAGAAAAGTAACTTTAGTTGGAATAGTAGTAGCATGGAGCGTGTAATTTTATAGTGGTGTTACGATGTTTACCAAAAATTTTACTAGCCGAATTAGGCAGGATGGGGGACTCATGCATGCAACCAGTAACCGTTTTACGAGATCAATAGTTAGTGTTACGATCAAATACAAAATAAGGTGGATGGCGATTGTTCAGATGCGTAATTAGACCGACGCGCAGGATA
>NC_057802.1:145769316-145775921 GCF_018294505.1 Triticum aestivum
AAGATTGACTATTTGTCACCCGGGATGAGGAATGGTCACCCTGGGTGATGAATAGTTATTCCTCACCCCCCTCTATTTGACCACCAATGCATTGTAATTTTACGTTTCATAAGTTTTGTCGTATTTCTGACATAAAAGGATACCGTAAGAAAATATATAATTGTCGTAAAAATATTTCATGTTATGTAAAATTACAAACGTAAAAACATAGTGTAAAATATGTTGGAAATATGCCCTAGAGGCAATAATAAAATGGTTATTATTATATTTCCTTGGTCATGATAATTGTCTATTGTTCATGCTATAATTGTGTTATCCGGAAATCGTAATACATGTGTGAATACATAGACCACAACATGTCCCTAGTGAGCCTTTAGTTGACTAGCTCGTTGATCAACAGATAGTCATGGTTTCCTGACTATGGACATTGGATGTCATTGATAACGGGATCACATCATTAGGAGAATGATGTGATGGACAAGACCCAATCCTAAGCATAGCACAAAGATCGTGTAGTTCGTTTGCTAGAGCTTTTCCAATGTCAAGTATCATTTCCTTAGACCATGAGATCGTGCAACTCCCGGATGCCGTAGGAGTGCTTTGGGTGTACCAAACGTCACAACGTAACTGGGTGACTATAAAGGTGCACTACGGGTATCTCCGAAAGTGTCTGTTGGGTTGGCACAGATCGAGACTGGGATTTGTCACTCCGTATGACGGAGAAGTATCTCTGGGACCACTCGGTAATGCATCATCATAATGAGCTCAATGTGACCAAGTGTCTGGTCACGGGATCATGCATTACGGTACGAGTAAAGTGACTTGCCGGTAACGAGATTGAACGAGGTATTGGGATACCGACGATCGAATCTGGGGCAAGTAACGTACCGATTGACAAAAGGAATTGTATACGGGATTGATTGAATCCTCGACATCATGGTTCATCCGATGAGATCATCATGGAATATGTGGGAGCCAACATGGGTACCCAGATCCCGTTGTTGGTTATTGACCGGAGAGTCGTCTCGGTCATGTCTGCATGTCTCCCGAACCCGTAGGGTCTACACACTTAAGGTTCGGTGACGCTAGGGTTGTAGAGATATTAGTATGCGGAAACCCGAAAGTTGTTCGGAGTCCCGGATGAGATCCCGGACGTCACGAGGAGTTCCGGAATGGTCCGGAGGTGAAGAATTATATATAGAAAGTCCAGTTTCGGCCATCGGGAAAGTTTCGGGGGTTATCGGTATTGTACCGGGACCACCGGAAGGGTCCCGGGGGTCCACCGGGTGGGGCCACCTATCCCGGAGGGCCCCATGGGCTGAAGTGGGAGGGGAACCAGCCCCTGGTGGGCTGGTGTGCCCCCCATGGGCCTCCCCCTGCGCCTAGGGTTGGAAACCCTAGGGATGGGGGCGCCCCACCTGACTTGGGGGGGAAGTCCCCCCCCCCTTGGCCGCCGCCCCCCCCATGTAGATGGGATCCCAGGGCCGGCGCCCCCCAGGGGGCCTATATAAAGGGGGGAGGGAGGGCAGCTGTACCCTAGCCCCTGGCGCCTCCCTCTCCCTCCCGTGACACCTTCCCTCCCGCTTGCGCTTGGCGAAGCCCTGCCGGGATCCCCGCTACTTCCACCACCACGCCGTCGTGCTGCTGGATCTCCATCGACCTCTCCTTCCCCCTTGCTGGATCAAGAAGGAGGAGACGTCACTGCTCCGTACGTGTGTTGAACGCGGAGGTGTCGTCCGTTCGGCGCTCGGTCATTGGTGATTTGGATCACGACGAGTACGACTCCATCAACCCCGTTCACTAGAACGCTTCCGCTCGCGATCTACAAGGGTATGTAGATGCACTCCTTCCTTATCGTTGCTAGTAAACTCCATAGATGGATCTTGGTGATGCGTAGAAAATTTTAAAATTCTGCAACGATTCCCAACAAAATATACATAAACTCCAATTTTTCTTGTCTTATGACCTATATTTTTATTTTCTTATACCAAATTTTACGTAGTGAATCAATAGGAATGTAACTATTTGAATTCCAAATGTAATTTAATTATGAACTGATCGTAAGATTACCTCGGACGAAGAATAATTTATTCTGCACCCTAGGTGATGAATAGTAACACTATATATATATATATAGGGAAAATACATCCTGCCAGTAGGTGGTAGTTACCTCTGCTCCCGTTGCCGTCAGATCTAGTCACGAAGTGGGTATTGATTAACGGGTTTGGATTGTGAAGCTAGTTGGTTGTTTTTCTTTTTTGAAATTATATTTACTAGTCATCCCTATTTTTGTGGCCATCGGGTGCCGATGTATAACTACCTCCGATATATAGAGCCCTTCCCAAAAGCAGTCGTCAACACCATGTTCGACAGGAGATGAGGAGACGTAGGTATTAATGTTAATTCTTGTTGTTTTTCATCCTATCCCACACGTATTCATGCATGATTGATCAACCACTGATATGATCTCTCGCATTGTAGGTTTGAGCCTCCATTTGCTTCTACTTGATCGATTCTCCGACGACATGGACAAAGTATGTGGCCGTCGGCGGCCTAGATCCGAGCTGCCAACACGACGCGATGACGACGTTCTACTCCAAGCTCCCTGTTCACGGCATATTGTTCAGATATTTTACAAGAGCTATGTCTCTAGATTGTGCTCTGCAGCATCGGCCGGCCAATCGTCATCTTCATACTCTCCAACGCCACCGTCAGCTTGACAAAGATTAGTGCCCAGAACCCTCCGTGAAATTCTCCTTTTCTTGTTGAGTGGATGAAGATCTTGCTGATGGCTTCAATTGAATAGACACAATCGGGAGGAGGTTACTAGAGCCCTTCACGGAGATCCTTTTTTCGCGTAGATTTGAATGCTAGCACGGCTTTGTTCCATGGCTGAAATCATGTATGCATGCAAGATGTACCCACTAGACCGTGTAATGCCTATCAAATGCATGATCAACTGGAAGTATAAAATAAAATTTATTTTAGAATGTACTTTATACTCGCTAGCTGCTATATACTCCATACTTTATACTAGTGTTTTGAAACCGAGACGAAGATCCGCCGCGGTGGCCTGGAAGCGGGGGGATCCAAAGCGAGTGTAGATGACCGGGATGACCATGGACTGCGAGCTCGCTCATCATGCTCGTCATGGCTACTGCCGGCCAAAACAATCGTGTGGGACGGCGCACCTGCGAGGTGAGTCTCTCATGGGAATAGGGGAGGCTGGTTCATGGCCACGAGAACAAGGACGGGGCGGCCGGGGACGAGATTGGGAGCTCCAGAGCAGGCAACGGGTATGGGGACGGGTGGGTTTGGGCAGGTGAGATTAATGCGGGAGTAGTTATGGGAGGAAAATCAGGCTGTTTTGAAAACTAATCAAAGGATTTCGGACGCAATCTCGACCGTGAAATGAAAGAAGCATCGATGGTGTGCGATCAGTCTGACAAACGTCTGCTATCAGATGCCTGATAGGAAGCGTTTCCCATTAAGTAATGCCACCTACCTCATACAAACTAGATCCATCGTAATGTAGTTACCATCAAGAAATTAAATTTACCATCCATTTATAAATTGTACCCTCGCACCAAGAATAAACAATTAAACGTATGCTACAAAGATTACCTCCATATAATTTTGAAAATAGTGACAGGACTAGCAATACAATTTTTATTATTTAGTGAGATGGTGGCCACACAGTAATCCAATTAATACTATTACTATGCTTCCAATGATTCGTTACTATTCACATACAAATACTAATTATGTAACCACAAGTACCAAAACGGTGGCGGGGTGTGAGCTAGTAACCAAACTAATATGATTACTATATTTTTGATAGCACTTTACTAGCAGGTGAAACAAAATACTAGTAGTAAAAGTATTCTCATGAATATGCAGCCCATGTAGAAAAGTAACTTTAGTTGGAATAGTAGTAGCATGCAGCCTGTAATTTTATAGTGGTGTAACGATGTTTACCAAAAATTTTACTAGCGGAATTAGGCAGGATGGGGGACTCATGCATGCAACCAGTAACCGTTTACGAGATCAATAGTTAGTGTTACGATCAGATACAAAATAAGGTGGATGGCGATCGTTCGGATGCGTAATTAGACCGACGCGCAGGATAAGGCATAATGCACTCACGCGCGCGCGCGCACACACACAGCAATAGTCACCCTGGATGAGGAATAGTTATTCCTCACCCCCCACTATTTGACCACCAATGCACTGTAATTTTACGTTTAATAAGTTTTGTCATATTTCTGACGTAAAAGGAGACCGTAATAAATATATAATTGCCGTAAAAATATTTTATGTTATGTAAAATTACAAACATAGTGTAAAATATACATAAACTCCAATTTTTCTTGTCTTATGACCTATATTTTTATTTTCTTATACCAAATTTTACGTAGTGAATCAATAGGAATGTAACTATTTGAATTCCAAATGTAATTTAATTATGAACTGATCGTAAGATTACCTCTGACGAAGAATAATTTATTCTGCACCCTAGGTGATGAATAGTAACACTATATATATATATAGGGAAAATACATCCTACCAGTAGGTGGTAGTTACCTCTGCTCCCGTTGCCGTCAGATCTAGTCACGAAGTGGGTATTGATTAACGGGTTTGGATTGTGAAGCTAGTTGGTTGTTTTTCTTTTTTGAAATTAGATTTACTAGTCATCCCTATTTTTGTGGCCATCGGGTGCCGATGTATAACTACCTCCGATATATAGAGCCCTTCCCAAAACCAGTCGTCAACACCATGTTCGACAGGAGATGAGGAGACGTAGGTATTAATGTTAATTCTTGTTGTTTTTCATCCTATCCCACACGTATTCATGCATGATTGATCAACCACTGATATGATCTCTCGCATTGTAGGTTTGAGCATCCATTTGCTTCTACTTGATCGATTCTCCGGCGACATGGACAAAGTATGTGGCCGTCGGCGGCCTAGATCCGAGCTGCCAACACGACGCGATGACGACGTTCTACTCCAAGCTCCCTGTTCACGGCATATTGTTCAGATATTTTGCAGGAGCTATGTCTCTAGATTGTGCTCTGCAGCATCGGCCGGCCAATCGTCATCTTCATACTCTCCAACGCCACCGTCAGCTTGACAAAGATTAGTGCCCAGAACCCTCCGTGAAATTCTCCTTTTCTTGTTGAGTGGATGAAGATCTTGCCGATGGCTTCAATTGAATAGACACAATCAGGAGGAGGTTACTAGAGCCCTTCACGGAGATCCTTTTTTCGCGTAGATCTGAATGCTAGCACGGCTTTGTTCCATGGCTGAAATCATGTATGCATGCAAGATGTACCCACTAGACCGTGTAATGCCTATCAAATGCATGATCAACTGGAAGTATAAAATAAAATTTATTTTAGAATGTACTTTATACTCGCTAGCTGCTATATACTACATACTTTATACTAGTGTTTTGAAACCGAGACGAAGATCCGCCGCGGTGGCCTGGAAGCGGGGGGATCCGTAGCGAGTGTAGATGACCGGGACGACCATGGACTGCGAGCTCGCTCATCATGCTCGTCGTGGCTACTGCCGGCCAAAACAATCATGTGGGACGGCGCACCTGCGAGGTGAGTCTCTCATGGGAATAGGGGAGGCTGGTTCATGGCCACGAGAACAAGGACGGGGCGGCCGGGGACGAGATTGGGAGCTCCGGAGCAGGCGACGGGTATGGGGACGGGTGGGTTTGGGCAGGTAAGATTAATGCGGGAGTAGTTATGGGAGGAAAATCAGGCTGTTTTGGAAACTAATCAAAGGATTTCAGACGCAATCTCGACAGTGAAATGAAAGAAGCATCGATGGTGTGCGATCAGTCTGACAAACGTCTGCTATCAGGTGCCTGGTAGGAAGCGTTTCC
The DNA here is from genome assembly GCF_018294505.1 of Triticum aestivum. Lineage (NCBI taxonomy): Eukaryota > Viridiplantae > Streptophyta > Magnoliopsida > Poales > Poaceae > Triticum > Triticum aestivum. The sequence continues at coordinate 145,775,216 of NC_057802.1, forward strand.
CATTAAGTAATGCCACCTACCTCATACAAACTAGATCCATCGTAATGTAGTTACCATCAAGAAATTAAATTTACCATCCATTTATAAATTGTACCCTCGCACCAAGAATAAACAATTAAACGTATGCTACAAAGGTTACCTCCATATAATTTTGAAAATAGTGACAGGACTAGCAATCCAATTTTTATTATTTAGTGAGATGGTGGCCACACAGTAATCCAATTAATACTATTACTATGCTTCCAATGATTCGTTACTATTCACATACAAATACTAATTATGTAACCACAAGTACCAAAACGGTGGCGGGGTGTGAGCTAGGAACCAAACTAATATGATTACTATATTTTTGATAGCACTTTACTAGCAGGTGGAACAAAATACTAGTAGTAAAAGTATTCTCATGCATATGCAGCCCATGTAGAAAAGTAACTTTAGTTGGAATAGTAGTAGCATGGAGCCGGTTATTTTATAGTGGTGTTACGATGTTTACCAAAAAATTTACTAGCGGAATTAGGCAGGATGGGGGACTCATGGATGCAACCAGTAACCGTTTTACGAGATCAATAGTTAGTGTTATGATCAAATACAAAATAAGTTGGATGGCGATCGTTCAGATGCGTAATTAGACCGACGCGCAGGATAAGGCATAATGCGCTCACGCACACACACGCGCGCACACACACACACACACACACACACACAC
>NC_057802.1:145776174-145790199 GCF_018294505.1 Triticum aestivum
TATATGATTGACTATTCGTCACCCGGGGTGAGGAATAGTCACCCTGGCTGAGGAATAGTTATTCCTCACCCCTCTCTATTTGACCACCAATGCACTGTAATTTTACGTTTCATAAGTTTTGTCATATTTCTGACGTAAAAGGAGACCGTAAGAAATATATAATTGTCGTAAAAATATTTTATGTTATGTAAAATTACAAACGTAAAAATATAGTGTAAAATATACATAAACTCCAATTTTTCTTGTCTTATGACCTATATTTTTATTTTCTTATACCAAATTTTACGTAGTGAATCAATAGGAATGTAACTATTTGAATTCCAAATGTAATTTAATTATGAACTGATCGTAAGTTACCTCTGACGAAGAATAATTTATTCTGCACCCTAGGTGATGAATAGTAACACTATATATATAGGGAAAATACATCCTACCAGTAGGTAGTAGTTACCTCTGCTCCCGTTCCCGTCAGATCTAGTCACGAAGTGGGTATTGATTAACGGGTTTGGATTGTGAAGCTAGTTGGTTGTTTTTCTTTTTTGAAATTAGATTTACCAGTCATCCCTATTTTTGTGGCCATCGGGTGCCGATGTATAACTACCTCCGATATATAGAGCCCTTCCCAAAAGCAGTCGTCAACACCATGTTCGACAGGAGATGAGGAGACGTAGGTATTAATGTTAATTCTTGTTGTTTTTCATCCTATCCCACACGTATTCATGCATGATTGATCAACCACTGATATGATCTCTCGTATTGTAGGTTTGAGCCTCCATTTGCTTCTACTTGATTGATTCTCCGGCGACATGGACAAAGTATGTGGCCGTCGGCGGCCTAGATCCGAGCTGCCAACACGACGCGATGACGACGTTCTACTCCAAGCTCCCTGTTCATGGCATATTGTTTAGATATTTTGCAGGAGCTACATCTCTAGATTGTGCTCTGCAGCATCGGCCGGCCGTTCGTCATCTTCATACTCTCCAACGCCACCGTCAGCTTGACGAAGATTGGTGCCCAGAACCCTCCGTGAAATTCTCCTTTTCTTGTTGAGTGGATGAAGATCTTGCCGATGGCTTCAATTGAATAGACACAATCCGGAGGAGGTTACTAGAGCCCTTCACGGAGATCCTTTTTTCACGTAGATCTGAATGCTAGCACGGCTATGTTCCATGGCTGAAATCATGTATGCATGCAAGATGTACCCACTAGACCGTGTAATGCCTATCAAATGCATGATCAACTGGAAGTATAAAATAAAATTTATTTTAGAATGTACTTTATACTCGCTAGCTGCTACATACTACATACTTTATACTAGTGTTTTGAAATACTAGATACTCGCCGGGGGCGGCACACGATCGATATACTTCATACTCTCATTTTATATATCATATAATCCATATTTTTTTACTTGCTTAATACTACATGCTACATACTTCATACTCCATATTACGGGAACATGGCGTGTGGACGCCGACGACCTATCGCATCATCCCTGCTATGGTAGCGACATATGAGTAATGAGAATGGGCAACTGCTTCACTCAGCGGCGACAGCGGTGATGAAAGGTTATGCCTAGCCCTGCGTGCGACTTCTCCGGCAAGGTGGCAGGCCCAACGACGAACAGATGCGCGTAGACGGCTGCTCCAGCATGGTGAACGCCAAGAACGATGATGAACAGGATCAGGATGGCTGCACGCATCTGCCATCTGCTCCAACATAGCGAACAATGGCAACGATTTTCTATATATACACCTGCGCTGACTTCACCGGCAGCTTGTCATCGGCATCCATGGGCTGCCTTCTTGCTTTCCTATAAGGCACAGGGAGATAATCTTCCTAACGGCGGACGGATCGTCACGCTCGGGACAGAAGCTAGTGAGCTGCATGCACAAAACCATAGATCAATGTTAGCTACTCCCTATGATGCATGTGTGACATCACATATGCATCATGTACATACATGTCATGCGTACTTCTTAAGTAATGATTAAATACATCAGCTAGATGTACGTACATACAGTATTGTTAATTATGTTCACAATATTCATTATATGTGTATACTACTCCATACTCCTTCCGTATACATATTTCATACTACTACCACTCCTTTTTTTAGGATACTACCAGTCCTTTTACATACTACTACATACACGCTACTACAAAAAACTACTTTTTTACATGATCATTCCACTGATACTAATTAGATTGGGCATGGTCGTGGCTCCATCATTCATGGAACAAAATATACTCTATACTCTGAAAATCCATTATCTAATAAAAATAGTATATTGGGTTCTCGTTAGTGGAAAAACTATATATACTTCACACTACATGCTCCTTATTCAGCTTTAGAGGAACTACATACTACATACTCATTTTCTATAAACTATATACCCATACTCTTTTTACTTATTTGGGAGGATATACTCCATACTCTATATACTACATACTCGGTTCCTTCAAAAAAATACCACATACACATTTTGTATAAACTATATACTCATACTATTTTTTATTTGAGAGGATATACTCAATACTCTACGTACTATATACTTGGTTCCTCAACAGAAAAAACATACTACATACTCTTTCTATACACTATATACCCATACTCTTTTTTTAGAAGATATACTCCATACTCTACATACTAAATATTTGGTTCCTAAAAACAACATACTACATATTCATTTTTTTATAAACTACTACATACTCTTATTTTAATTATTTGAGAGGATATACTTCATACTCTGCATGCCTTTTATAGGAATATCCCTACTCTGCATGCTCGGTGTGCATGAATAATGCGTACTTGATGTATAAGCTAGGAACCTATTATCCATCCAACCGGCCGGGTGATTAGGCGAAAGATTATAAGGTTGTTGACGGGAGGTGCGCTACTACCGAACTAATTAATTATTTTTTAGGATAAGTACCTTCCCACCTAAAAAGCAGGGATTGCTTTCTCCAACTTCAAAGTACTTACGACAGCTAGCAGGTTAGAGGGTTCTGCCCACAATCGATACCCAGCGCACCTGGTTGCCTCGCTGCTACGTTCGGGGACACGTGGAGGCTAATGAAGTAGGTGGTAATTACCACTGCTTGTAGATAAAATTTGTCCTATATATATATAGTGTGTTACTATTCATCACCCAGGGTGCAGAATAAATTATTCTTCACCCGAGGTAACCTTCCGATCATTTCATAAATAAATTACATTTTAAATACAAATAGTTACATTCATATTGATTTACTGCATAAAATTTGGCATAACAAAAAAAAATATAGGTCAAAAATTATATTTTATGTATATTTTACACTATGTTTTTACATTTGTAATTTTACATAACATAAAAAATATTTATGACAATTATAGGTTTTCTTACGTTCCCTTTTTATGTCTAAAATAAGACAAAATTTACGAAACGTAAAATTACGGTGTATAGATGTTAAAATATAGGTGGGTGAAGAATAACTATTCCTCACCCATGCTGACGAATAGTCAATCCCTATATATAGTGTTAAACACTATTCTGATCACGGGATCAGAATATTATTCTGATCACAACATGAACTTCCTGGGTTACACGCGTGAACTTCCCTTTGTAGGAACCCGACCTTCGGGCTATCTTCGCAACCGTGCCTCTCCGCGTGAATTATTCTTGTTAGTCATGTTCTATGTGATATAAGTGTAATCTGCAAACAGTTTTTAGCAACTAAATGCCCGTTTTAAATAGGAATCTCGCTCGTTGGCGGATTTTTCTCTCGAGTCGTGATGAACTCGCGTTTTTTCAATTTTACTCCCTGAGTTGTTCGACCTGAACTTCCCCATGTGCTAGGTTGAACTTCCGCCAACATTACCCAAATGGGGCTTGCTATATACCATTGGAAAGCTATGAACACGAGTATCATGACCCAAGTTAAAGTTTTGGCAAAATGTAAGCAGTTTAAGAGAAGTTTTGAAAATCGCTTTTTCTTCATACAAAAAACGTGAATCATATTTTTGACCGCATTTGTAAACCGTTTATCGGAATGAGGCAAGTAATATGGCCTTGGAAAGCTGCTGCAAAACCGCTCCTTCCACATGTTGAAAGTTTTCTCTAATTCCCAAAGGCTAAAGAGTAATTTGGAAAATCGTAAAATTTCACAAACCGAACAGGCGAGTTCGTATTTTCGATGTAATTTCTAAACGGCTACTCCAATTTAGGCAAATGATATGGCGTTGGAAAGCTTATGAAAATGCGCTACTTTCCCATGTTGCATTTTTTTTCGTAATTTTGAATGGTTAAAAGTAATTCAAAAAAGGTACAAGTTCCACCGAGTTCGTATTTTTGAGCTAATGTTTTAAACGTACGGCCGATTGCAGCAAATGATATGGCGTTGGAAAGCTTGAGGAAATGCGAAATTTTTGGTATGTATTGTTTATCCCAATTCCTTACTGTTTTAAGTCAATTTTGAAAATGGATAAAAATGTATTTTCGTCGTAATTTCTACAAACTTTATCGGAAGCTACGGAAAATGCGAAACTTTTTCATGTTGGTGGTTTCCTCTGGTTCCTAGCCGTTTTCAAGTAATTTAAAAAACAGCGGGATCATTCGTTCTGCCTTTATCGCGAAACAGATTCTTTGAAAATGCACCGCCTGAAGAACTTGAATTCTTGGCATGTCTACTTGAACTTCACTCTATTTTTCACGTGTTTTTTTGCCGTAGCTCACCATCCACTCACCGGAACACTCAACGGAATTGAGCAAGTGATATACCGGTGGAAAGCTGCCGTAAACACGCAACTTTCCCGTGTTGATCGTTTTTTCATACTCGCGACGATTTTAAAAGTTTTTCATCTGAAATTCATTCACTGTAGTAGTTGAACTTCCTGCTGTTTTCACGTTGAACTTCTGTGACGTATTTTCGTTTGTAATTTTCTCATCCATTCGTTAGTGTTACACAAATGATAATCCTTTTGTACAAACCTCTCTCATAATAATTTTTTTAGCTTTCTCCGACGGAGGACTTGAACATATAACAACAAAACTTTTAGCCTTTGATTTTATTATTTTTTTTAATACAAAATGCACACCGTGTAGTACGTGCACTTCTGGTAGTTATCAATCTGAACTTCTCTCGGTTACGTGAATATATCTGAGTTTTTATGAATTTTTAATCTGATTTTCTTAATCCTTTTTATGAATTTTGAAGCTCTCTATTTTTAAAAGTCGCACTTCTTGTTATTTTATCTTTGAACTTCTTGTTTCCATTCTTTAATAACAAGGAAAATCTGAGTTTTTTATAATCATCGAACTTCTCCATCTTTTTAATATGGACTTCCTGGTTTTATTTCTTAATCCTTTTTTATGAAATTTTGAAGCGCTCTATTTTTAAAAGTTGAACTTCTTGTTTTTTATTTTTGAACTTCTTGTTTCCATTCTTTAATAATGAGGAAAATCTGAGTTTTCTATAATCATCGAACTTCTCCATATTTTTAATGTGGACTTCCTGGTTTTATTTCTTTAATCCTTTTTATGAAATTTTGAAGCGCTCTATTTTTAAAAGTTGAACTTCTTGTTTCCATTCAATAAACATCGAACTTCCCGTTGTTTTCACTTTGAACTTTTACCATGTATTTTTGTTCGTAATTTCTCACCCGTTCATCGGAGTTGCACAAATGATATATAATGCCGATTACCTCTCTCACAAGAAGTTTTTGAACTTCCCCGTGCTGAGCACCTGAACTTCTAGCAGCGAAATTTTTATACTTTAACTTTTTATTCTATTTTCTCATATGAAAACACACACCATGCAGCACATGAACTTCTGACCGTTTTCAATTTGAACTTCTCTGTAAAAAATTTGTTCCTAACTCCTAAAGCACTCGTCAAATTTGAGCAAATGATAGCATTGGAAAGCATTTTTTAACAAATCATGACTAGTTAAGAGCATATTTTGAACATGCTAAGACTTGTTTTGAAGGATATACACAAAAAATTCAAATTATATTATGGGAATAATGCACATAATATACAGTTGGAAAGATTATGTTTGAGAAGAAAAAAAATTCATCAATTTTTTCCAAATTCGTCGCCGTTTATGGGTAGTTTTCAAAATGCCAAAAATAGCATCGATTTTTTTTACCTTGTAAATTCTATGTTTTTGTAAACTTCGGACTTCTCTCCTATTTTAATTTGAACTTCTTAGTTTTATTTCTAGAAAATTGAAAATTAATTTTTGTAAGTAAACATTGAACAACTTTTTTTCTTGAATTGAATTAAATACATTTTTTTTCTAGAAACGAGAAGAATTTGAGTTTTCTGCATACATCGAGTTGCTCCATTATTTTAGTTTGAACTTCTTGCTTTTATTCTTTTAATAACAAGAAAAATCTGAGTGTTTAACTTGTTTGTTACAAAAAATGAATTTCCTGGTTTTATTCTTCTAATAATGAGAAAAAACTAAAATTTTAATAAACATCGAACTTCACCATTTTTTAAATTTGAACTTCTTAGATTTATTTGTCATCGTTTATGAGCAACTTTAAGAATGCCAAAAATGATGTTTTTGTTCTTTTTTGTTTTTTGCGGATGTAAATCCTAGGTTTTAATAACCTTTGAATATCGGTCTTATTTTTATTTGAACTTCTTAATTTTGATTCTTAGAAAAATATGATTTTTAAACGAACATCAAACAACTTTTAAGAAATTGGACTTCATGCTTTTATTCTTTGAAAAATTTGAGTTTTCTGTACATATCGAACTGCCCTGTTTTTAAAATTAAATTGCTTGATTTATTTTTTAGTAACAACGAAAATCTGTTTTATATCAAAGTGCTCTATTTTTGTAATTTGGACTTCCTTGTTTATTTCTTTCAAGTACGGGAAAATCCTAATTTTGTAATAAATATTTGAACCAGCCCGTTATTTCAATTTGAACTTCTAGAGTTTTTTGTTTTAGAAAGAGTAAAAATCCCTTTTTACGAATTTTGCACTGCTCATGTTTTAAAAGATTTTTTTCCAAAATCGCTGCTTTTATGGGTATTTTTAAATGCCAAAATATTGCATCGATTCTTTTAACTTGTAAATTCTAGTTTTTTTATAAACTTTGAAATTTTATGTTATTTTAATTTGAACTTCTTAGTTTATTTTGAGAAAATAAAAAACATTTTTAAGTAAACATCGAACCACATTTTTTGAATTGAATTAAATACACTTTTTTGGAACAAGAAGAATCTGAGTTTTTTGTACATATTAAGCTGCTTCGTTATTTTAAATTGAACTTCTTAATTTTGTTCTTTACTAACGTGTGAAATCTGAGTTTTTTTATAAACATTGAACTACTTTGTTATTTAAACTTGAGCTTCTTGGTTTTATTTTTTAGTAAAGGAAAAAAAATCCTAGGTTCGTAATAACATCGAAACGGTCCGTTATTTTTAATTTGAACTTCTATGTTTTTACTTAAACTTCTATGTTTATTTAAAAAAAGGTCAATTCCTTTTTTGTAGAGAAAATGAACTCTTTTCTTTAATTTAATTTGATCTTCTTACTTTTTTTAGAAACGAGGAAAATTCATATTTTAAAAAATGAAATTTCTATCTTTTTTAGTTTAACTAGTTTGGTTTGTTGTTAGAAATGGGAAAATCTTTTTTTTATAAACGTAAAACTGTTCTTTTTTTATTTGAACTTCTCTGTTTCATTTTTAGAAACGGGGAAATACATGTTTTTTTTACAATTTGAACTTCAATTTTTTTTACAATTTGGACTTTGCGAAATTTTCTCGATGGGCATCAAATCAAGTTTATAAGCCAAATACATAAACAATCAAAAAACATCTTCAAGTAACGGGATATGTTCCATGTGACTGGGAAAGCACCTCTTATCATTTCTTTAATGATGAACAACATCAAGTTCAAACAAAAAAACGAAGACAACAGCAGTGTCTAATCTCTCACATAAATTTCTCTCTCGCACTCAAGCTGAACAACAGCAGCAGCGCACCAACAGCAACCAAACGACGCGGGAGAAGGTTCTACTCCAATGTGCCATGCAGTTTTTTCATCCGGGAGGGGAGGATGTTACATCAGAAGGAAGAAGTTCAGCACGTGGCAGAGAGAAGGTCATTTTTGGTCGAAGACGACGGTGGGGAAGAGCTTGGCCAGAGATGCGTGAGAGGGATGAAGAAACTCGACGTCTGGTGGCGGCTCTGCCTCCCCTACTCCCGTAGGATGCAGAGTAATAGGAGCTGCATGTCGAGGCAGCGGCGTGATGGAGGGGGTCGCGCCGGGGAGCATGACGGCGGGATCACCACGACCACGCAGAGGGACCTCGAGGCCAGGAGGATGCAGTCGTGGACCCGTCGCGCTCAGGGATGGAGGAGCTCGCCGGAGACAGCACTGCCTCCATGAGTGTGAGATGGATCCTGAAGGAGTCCTCCTGTTGATGTAGCAGGAGGTGGACTGCAGCGACCCACTTGTGTTGCTGACACATGTGCGAGGACGAGTGAGCAGTAGGTTGCAGTGGCAGGTCAGCATCTACAGAACCTGTGGGCGCCGACGCTGGGAGGCGCGCGCCGGGAAGGTGCCGGGCAGCGGGGTGCGGGCCGGCGACAACGGGGGGCGCGTCAGGTACAGGGGGGCGACGGCACGCCAGGAGGAGGTGGGGGTGGCGACCTCGCGCCGGAGAGGGCGGGGCCCGCAGCGCGCCAGGAAGTAGGCGGTGGCGGCGGCCTCACGTCAGAAGAGGTGGGGGCGGCAGCACGCCAGGAGGAGGCGGGGCCGGCGGCACCCCTGGAAGGAGGCGGGGGTGGGAGGTGCGCCGGAGCAGGGTGGGCGGCGGCCAGAGGTTAGGGGATGGTGGTGGAGCGACGAGGTGATAACGGGTCGGGGCGTTTGGGTTTTTTCTTTCGCTCGCGGGATCTCAGTAAGATGCGGTCGGGCCCTTATAGGGCTGGCTGTGATCCAAATAACAATTCTAATCCCAGGATTAGAAGACGATATATATATATATATATATATATATTATTCTGTTACCCTAGTTGAACTGATGGTTTCAAGCGGTTGTACTGATGATTTCAAAGCGGTTGAATTGATCGTCTTCTTTAGTTCATTTTTTTTGCAATTTTTTTATTGAAACGGGGCGTGTAATATATTGTTGGAAAGCTCTTGACAACTATATTTCAGGTATATTGAACGTTTTTGCAAAATCATTATGGTTTAAGAGCAGTTTTTCAAAAAACCTTTTTTTTTGAAAACCGAAAACGTGAATCGTATTTTGGACTCAATTTTCAAACGGTTTGTCAGAATTGAGCAAATAAGATGGCGTTGAAAAGCTGGTGAAAATACGCATCTTTCATATATATCTTGTTTTTTCTAATTCTATATGATTTAAAAGTAATTTGGAAAATGATGAAATTCTGGGCGAAACATATTTTCGCGATTTTTTTGCAAACGGTTTGTCGGATTGACGCAAATGATACGGCGTTGAAAAGCTACGGAAAATGAGCAACTTTTTCATATTGAAATGTTTTCTAATTCCTCACGGTTTAAAAAAAATTCAAATATGGTCAAATTTGATTTCAAACGTGTTTTTTTTAAGTTTGTCGAAATGAGGCAAACAATATATCCTTGGAAAGATATCGAAAATACAAAACTTAGTCATGTTGTACATTTTCTCAAATTCGCAACCGTTCAAGAGTAATTTGGATTACGGTGAGACACGTCGTTCTGTTTTTCGTCAGAAAAAACAGGGTACTTGTACTGATCTACGTGTGTGTTTGTACTGATGTATTTTTCATAAAGTAATTTTGAAAGGTTCCAAAAAAAGAGTACTTGAACAGATGTCCATATGGATTTGTATTGAGCATGTTTTTGCAGACTTTTCTCTATTTTTTCTGTATGGTTTTCCTCGTAACTTTTCAACGGTTCAGGATATCATCGTCCCCGAACTTGCATGGTTTATACCGTTGAACTGAATGACATTTTTTTAAAAGAAAATGTGTGTTATGTTTTTTTTGACTAATTTTTTTCAACGATGTTCTGGACTTCTCTCATTTTACGACTTGAACTTTTGCTATTTGAATTTCCGTGGGGTTTCTTTTTTTAGCTTTTTTCCCAAACTTATCTAGGACGTCGTGTTGAACTTGTAACTTTTTAATTTGTGAACTTGTTGTGTTTTTACAATTCCAAAGCTAGCAAAAAAAATTCTAAGTTACTGACTCATTTCAGGATATCAGAGATAAAAATTGCCATCACCAAAATCAAGCATTAATCCGATCAAAGAGATGAAATACATTGACTTAACTTCCAAAAGTAATACATGTTCTACGGCCGATGTAAAGACATGTAGAAGAATATTTCTTAGCAAAATGAACTATAGACAGTCGGGATTAGTACAAAATGAACTACCAGTACTGTAGATATTAGCAAATTTGAACTTTTGTGTTTGTACTGATCGTTTTTTCAGGGATGAGACGTCATTTTTTTAACTCGCATAATAAAACAGTGGACTTATATGTGAGGATGTTTTGAACGGCCTCCTATCAAGACATGGACTTATAGAACTGAACCTTTTTTGGGATTACAATTTTAGATTTGTTTTCTCGTCCAAACTGACAACACCATCAGGTCTGAATTTGCATGGTTTCACTAGTTGAACTGATGGATGTTTTCTTTTTGTTTTGTTCAAACTCGAACATTTTTTGCAATGAAGGTATGTACTTCCTTTTTTTTGCAACTTGAAATTTTTTCATGATTTTTGTAATAAATATTTGTACTTCTTTTTTGTTTTGTTCAATGAAGAAAACAATGATCATTTGAACTAATTGGACAATAACATGTGAGCTTACAGTAATTTATCACTCGAACTTGTAGAAATAGATATAAGAAATTTGTACGGCCTCCGCACCATTGCATTGGTGTACTCCGGCGCGAGGAACAAATCCTGCCATATTTGATACATACACATGCATCCTAGTTGACATTTGTTCTATGGAATGTCGATGCCATTTATTGATTCCAAAAAAGATAGCAAGATGGCACATGGATTTAAGATGTACTTAAACCGAAACAATCCATATTTTCTGGAGAAATTGCAGAGCAGCACAACAAAGGTTACATGTTTTCTATAGTTGAGAGAAACAAGTTCATATTATCAACAGTACACCCACCACGCCAAGTTCTTAACTGAACATATGCATTTGTTTCGGAGATGGTGTTACATCCTGTGATATAAATGAAAATTACAGCAAAACAAAAAACCTGCAAGAGAAGCATTTTGCCAAACCAAAAGATAATTGAACCATTGGATCTTGAGCCGATGTACTGCATGCACTTCTTTGTTTGTACGGGATGCACCTCTCTTTTGTGGTTCATATACTGAAGATCCTTCAATTCAGTTATCAACACACCGCAACAGTCATGCTTGCCACCTATCTTTTGGATGCACTCCCTTGTCATTTTCTATTGCTAATTAGAGCACATCAGGAGCACCGACTCATGTGCGAATGTGTAGCTCGCTTCAGACTAGACAGTACTCTAGCAATACCTGTGCAATTGAGCAACAAGTTCAGAACAGGAGAAGCAACCAGGAATCATTCGCACGAAGAGTACTAAATAAAAATAAGAATTGCACTGATCTAAAGTTAGTTTTAAACTGAGGGTGTCACTTTGGTGTGTGATCATTTCTTGTGAACATTCAATTAAACATGTTTGGTGTCACTTGATGCAAGAAGGTGGTGTCAATCAAACAATAGCTTTATTTGGCAACAAAGAAACATCAAGAAGGATATTTCATTTCTTGTAAGCAAATCAACAAAAACCTTATTTCACAACAAGTAGAGATGAAGTAGCATCACCAGTACATATAGGAGACTCATAGGCGAACTCTTAATATACAAGCAAAATAGGACACTAGCTTTGTTTCCACACTTGTAAAAGCATCAGCAATGCAACCAACAGCAGTACAGAATCAGCCATTACACGAGTTCGATAATGCCACAACATGAAAAGAGGAATGGGGAAGGCCAGACCTCGTCGTTGTGTCATTGAACGGCCTCAGCTATCGACCGTGAACGGACTGTGGCGCCGGCGGTGAACACCACATTGGAAGAATGCTCATGGGTGCACCTGCCTCTACTCATGAGCGCCTGCATCAATGTGGGTTCAGCATTCTGAACTACTGCAACACTAGCCACCCGCATCAGAATAACCTTTTGGTGCAAAACTATTGTACAATAAAAACACTCGGTTTTATTTTGCACACACACACATAGTACTGTCATATGTGTTTTTCACAAACTGATGATAGTTCACATACTAAACTGGCACACCTAGTTTGTGTTTCAGGAAATAAAATAGATGTCCTCGAGGTGAGTTTATGAGGGAGGGTCCAGAGCCTCAGTATGATCCGGACCACGGCTGGAGCTGCGGATGGTAGTGAAGCTCCACATCCTCCGTCATCGGTGAGCTCCGACCATTGATCACACGACGGAGGAAGCCATGTACTGATGAGAATTCACATATTGAACTGGCACAGCTAGTTTGTGTTTCAGGAAATAAAATAGATGATAGTTCGTTTATGATGATGATATTTCAGCATTTCTTCCCATGGCAGAAAATCACCTGAATCTTAAAAAGGACTGGAAATCACAAAATAAAATGCATTCAAGTAGCAAAATTAGGAAGGGATCAGATAACACATTTTAATTTGAGCAACTTCTTAGTGGGACATCACTTACAACTGCAGCGCTGGTTAACAATTGTTAGACATATTGATTGCTCAAATATAACGTAGGACTGAGAATTCGTGTTTGTTCAGCATGAATTTTGAGAACTAATTAATCCCTAGAGGCTGGATGATCTTCTATAGGAGTAATTACTTGTTCTATGATCTCTGTCTTGATGAGATGTAAAGACTAGGTTCAGTTCCAAAAAAGTTATTTAGCTTTCACTATGGTTTACTGGCCTTTGCTGTGCATTTCCAAGATCAAATGAAGTGTCAAATGACCTGTTTTCACCAGTGTTGATGTGGCTGTTGTATTTCCCATTAAGTATGACGAGCTGACTGAAGAACATTTCTGTACTACTGTATTCAACTTTGAAGCTAAATGAAAATTGGTACATAGTTTATGACAGTATGTTACGCTCAAATTACAGCAAGATAATCAGATGAAAATACACTTTTGGATCTGATAACAAATACGAGCAATTTGGTGTTGTTCTGCCTGTCATTACAACTACCATTTTTACAAGAAAACCAAAATCATGTGGTCCTATGGTTTGATCTTTAACATGCAAGTTGGCTTGTACATGCTGAGATGAGTTATCTAATAGATCATGGCAGCACATGCTGAGACTTCAATATCTAACCATCAAGCCTGAGCATTATCATGTGCATTGACTTATACTACAATATCATGTAATAGTACATTTTCATCAACTCGATATTCATCGGTACTAGTATGCGTGGACAATAAGTTCAGATTTGTAGCAGCACACGCACGAAACTTACCGATTTTTTCACTGGACTTGCAGAACTTTGAAACTTGAACTTCACAAAACCGGCGACCCCTCCCTTGAGCTAGCTGTATCCTGGCCGCGACCACCACCTGGATCCAGGACGAGGTGACCACCTGGAGCTGCCCAGGCTACCCGGTGGTGGGGATCCAGCGGGGGCCTGTTCTGTGGCGAGCATGGTGGCTTGTTGGCCTTGGCGGCCTACGCGCTCGATGGTGGTATACGATAGGCGGAGCGCGGTGGAGGGAGTGAAGGGAGGGCCGGACAAGGAGAAGGATCGCAGACGGACAGGAGAAGGGTCGCGAACGGAGGGAGGCGGGTGGATGGACGCGACCAGCATCCGATGGAGGGAGTTGCCGATGCTGTGGGGTGGAGGGATCTGCATCACCGGTCGTGGTGCGCGTCGTCGGGAGGAACTGCGAGGGGCGTCGCCGTGGAGTGGGGGGTGCGGTGCGCGTCACCGGAGTAGGCGTCGCGCATTGCCGGGAGGTGGGGAGGCGTATCACCGGGACTTGGGGGAGGCGCGTG
>NC_057802.1:145790526-145792336 GCF_018294505.1 Triticum aestivum
CGGGAGCTAGAAGGGGCGGCGCGTCGGCGGGAGCTGGAGGGCGCGGTGATGGGGCAGGGTGTGGCAGGGCGGCGAGGTAAGGGGTGGCGGCGCGCTGGAGGATTTGGGATCGGGAGGGAGGTGGGCGGGTTCGGGAATGGTCGGTCGTGTGTACTGGTTCGGGCCGGTGGGCTGGATTCGGGACATCGAGTCGCGCGCCGCATAGGGGGTGACAGAATAATATTCTGTCACGGGTAACAGAATAATATAACCACTATTCTGATCACGGGATCAGAATAATATTCTGATCACAATCTGAACTTCCCGAGTAACGCACCTGAATTTCCCTGTGTACGAACCCAAACTTCGGTCTATCTTCACAACCGTGACTTCCCTCGTGAATTATTCCGGCCGGTTGTGTTGCCTGGGATGTGACTGTAATCCAGATACCCATACCTGCATCTAAATGCTCGTTTTTATTCGTAATTTTGCATTTTGGCTGATTCACTCTCGGGGCGGATGAACCTGTGTCTATTTACAAGTTTAATGCGTTCATTGGATGTTCAAGAACCTCTAACATGATGGGAATTTGGTGTAGGTACGAGTTTCGTGGACAATTTGTCGTTAATTTCAACGAATTTGATTCCGGGTTCTGTGTTCTTCGTCCGCGGGAGTGGTTCCGCGGCTTCAGTGGATTTGTTGTTTTTATTTGAATATAGAGGGCGGATTTGATTGCAGTAGTGAGATTGGACCGTTCATGCGTTGTTAATTTGATCGGGCAGGCGAATACACCCCTGAAATCGGGCGATTGGATCTCGTGTCCGCCCCTGTTGGTTCCGGTTCTTTGATGAGACAGCTTGGTGGCTTTGTCGTTTTGATGTTTGGGCGTAGTAGGATGTCGTTCGAGGTCGCGGACTGAGAAGGTGTAGTCACCCAAGTGATTAAATCTAAAAAACAAATTCGATAGCGTGTATTTTTCCAATGATTCTACTGTCTGTCTTACGAATTGGACTTCTGCACCTTTTGTGCTAGAACTTCCGTCGTTTTTATGCATGTTTTTACTTCCGTCGTTTTTGTTTTTCAGAGTACTCATAATGCGTAAATGTGGAGCTGGTCCATAGACACACAAATCATCCTTTTTATATTTATTCTGTCTTTCGGATTAGTTTTTTTGGATCATCCACATTCTGTGGTATTAGTTGGACTTCTATGGTACCTGTGATTGAACTTCCTGGTTTCCACATTGCAAGGCGGTGCAGCATCTCGCTCTATTTTTTCTTTTTTCTTTTTGTTTTTTTGTAATTTTCAAATTTCTAATTTGGGTTTGAGTTTGTTCCGTGGGCAACTATGGGATTATTCCCAAATATAAATGCATATCTTACTTATTTTTTGTAACATGATTGCATACTTCGAACAGTGGTAGAACTTCAGTATGTGTTTAACGTGAAACTTACAAGATCTTTGCCCAAGTATGCATGCACTTTTTCCAGATCATGTAAGGGTCGTTGTAGAAGCTGGACTTCTATGTTGTTTATAGGTGAACTTCTGCTTTTCCTTCTTTGCAAAGTAATAAAGCAAGTCCTTTGTATTTCCTTCTTTTTTATGTTACTTTTCATTCTTTGCATTGGTTTCGATTTTTTGACTTAGTCCCATGAACAACCATGTAATTGGCCGATGGATATGCGTATTTTTTTATTTTTCTAGTATGTTTTTGTACTTATAATAGTTGTTGTTCTTCACTGAATAACTATCCTAAACTTCTGTGTGATAATTGTTTTTAACATGTTAATTTGAGGTTGTTATTTTTTGGATTTAAATATTTTGTAGACAT
>NC_057802.1:145794579-145802417 GCF_018294505.1 Triticum aestivum
AATAACCGCATTGCGTCCTGTCAAATCCTAGCGCGCAACAATGCGGTAGCGCGAAGCCGAGCAGGGGGGGGTCGGGACCCCCTCCCCTCCCCCTGCGAGGCCGAGATAGGAACGAGCCGGAGCAGGCGACGACGCGGCATGCCACGTCGTCGCATGCGGAGGCGAGTCCGTCACATCCATGACCCCACTATCTATCTTAGGGTTTTTAGGGTTTAGGGTGCATGCGGTGGGGGTGGAAACAGAATAACCGCATTGCGTCCTGTCAAATCCTAGCGCGCACCAATGCGGTAGCGTTAGGAGGCCGAGACAGGAACGAGCCGGAGCAGGCGACGACATGGCGTGCCGCGTCGTCGCATGCGGAGGCGAATCCGTCACATCCGTGACCCCACTATCTATCTGTTGGGGATCGTAGCAGAAATCAAAAAATTTCTACGCATCACCAAGATCCATCTATGGAGTTTACTAGTAACGAGAGGGAAGGAGTGCATCTACATACCCTTGTAGATCGCGAGCGGAAGCGTTCAAGTGAACGGGGTTGATGGAGTCGTACTCGTCGTGATCCAAATCACCGATGATCCTAGCGCCGAACGGACGGCACCTCCGCGTTCAACACACGTACGGAGCGGGGACGTCTCCTCCTTCCTGATCCAGCAAGGGGGGAGGAGAGGTTGATGGAGATCCAGCAGCACGACGGCGTGGTGGTGGAAGTAGCGGGGATCCCGGCAGGGCTTCGCCAAGCGCAAGCGGGAGGGAGAGGGAGGCGCCAGGGGCTAGGGTACTGCTGCCCTTCCTTCCCCCCACTATATATAGTCCCCCTGGAGGGGGGCGCTGGCCCTGGGGATCCCATCTACATGGGGGGGCGGCGGCCAAGGGGGAACTTGCCCCCCAAGTCAGGTGGGGCGCCCCCACCCCCAGGGTTTCCAACCCTAGGCGTAGGGGGAGGCCCAAGGGGGGCGCCCCAGCCCACTAGGGGCGGGTTCCCTTCCCACTTCAGCCCATGGGGCCCTCCGGGGCAGGTGGCCCCACCCGGTGGACCCCCGGGACCCTTCTGATGGTCCCGGTACAATACCGGTGACCCCCAAAACTTTCCCGGTGGCCAAAACTGGACTTCCTATATATAATTCTTCACCTCCGGACCATTCCGGAACTCCTCGTGACATCCCGGATCTCATCCGGGACTCCGAACAACTTTCGGATTTCCGCATACTAATATCTCTACAACCCTAGCGTCATCGAACCTTAAGTGTGTAGACCCTACGGGTTCGGGAGACATGCAGACATGACCGAGACGACTCTTCGGTCAATAACCAACAACGGGATCTGGATACCCATGTTGGCTCCCACATGTTCCATGATGATCTCATCGGATGAAGCACGATGTCGAGGATTCAATCAATCCCGTATACAATTCCCTTTGTCAATCGGTACGTTACTTGCCCGAGATTCGATCGTCGGTATCCCAATACCTCGTTCAATCTTGTTACCGGCAAGTCACTTTACTAGTACCGTAATGCATGATCCCGTGACCAACCACTTGGTCACTTTGAGCTCATTATGATGATGCATTACCGAGTGGGCCCTGAGATACCTCTCCATCATACGGAGTGACAAATCCCAGTCTCGATCCGTGTCAACCCAACAGACACTTTCAGAGATACCTGTAGTGTACCTTTATAGTCACCCAGTTACGTTGTGACGTTTGGTACACCCAAAGCACACCTACGGCATCCGGGAGTTACACGATCTCATGGTCTAAGGAAATGATACTTGACATTGGAAAAGCTCTAGCAAACGAACTACACGATCTTTGTGCTATGCTTAGGATTGGGTCTTGTCCATCACATCATTCTCCTAATGATGTGATCCCGTTATCAATGACATCCAATGTCCATAGTCAGGAAACCATGACTATCTGTTGATCAACAAGCTAGTCAACTAGAGGCTCACTAGGGACATGTTGTGGTCTATGTATTCACACATGTATTACGATTTCCGGATAACACAATTATAGCATGAAAAATAGACAATTATCATGAACAAGGAAATATAATAATAACCATTTTATTATTGCCTCTAGGGCATATTTCCAACAGTCTCCCACTTGCACTAGAGTCAATAATCTAGTTACATTGTGATGAATCGAACACCCATAGAGTTCTGGTGTTGATCATGTTTTGTTCTAGGGAGATGTTTAGTCAACGGATCTGCTACATTCAGGTCCGTATGTACTTTACAAATATCTATGTCTCCATTTTGAACACTTTCACGAATGGAGTTGAAGCGATGCTTGATATGCCTGGTCTTCCTGTGAAACCTGGGCTCCTTGGCAAGGGCAATAGATCCAGTGTTGTCACAGAAGAGAGTCATCGGGCCCGACGCATTGGGAATCACCCTAGGTCGGTAATGAACTCCTTCATCCAGATTGCTTCTTGTGCTGCCTCTGAGGCCGCCATGTATTCCGCTTCACATGTAGATCCCGCCACGACGCTTTGCTTGCAACTGCACCAGCTTACTGCCCCTCCATTCAAAATATACACGTATCCGGTTTGTGACTTAGAGTCATCCAGATCTGTGTCGAAGCTAGCATCGACATAACCCTTTACGACGAGCTCTTCGTCACCTCCATAAACGAGAATCATATCCTTAGTCCTTTTCAGGTACTTCAGGATTTCTTGACCGCTGTCCAGTGTTCCATGCCGGGATTACTTTGGTACCTTCCTACCAAACTTACGGCAAGGTTTACATCAGGTCTGGTACACAGCATGGCATACATAATAGACCCTATGGCCGAGGCATAGGGGATGACACTCATCTTTTCTCTATCTTCTGTCGTGGTCGGGCATTGAGCCGTGCTCAATTGCACACCTTGCAATACAGGCAAGAACCCCTTCTTGGACTGATCCATATTGAACTTCTTCAATATCTTGTCAAGGTACGTACTTTGTGAAAGACCAATGAGGCGTCTTGATCTATCTCTATAGATCTTGATGCCTAATATATAAGCAGCTTCTCCAAGGTCCTTCATTGAAAAACACTTGTTCAAGTAGGCCTTTATGCTTCCCAAGAATTCTATATCATTTCCCATCAACAGTATGTCATCCACATATAATATGAGAAATGCTACAGAGCTCCCACTCACTTTCTTGTAAACACAGGCTTCTCCATAAGTCTGTGTAAACCCAAACGCTTTGATCATCTCATCAAATCGAATGTTCCAACTCCGAGATGCTTGCACCAGCCCATAGATGGAGTGCTGGAGCTTGCATACCTTGTTAGCATTCTTAGGATTGACAAAACCTTCCGGCTGCATCATATACAATTCTTCCTTAAGAAAGCCGTTAAGGAATGCCGTTTTGACGTCCATTTGCCATATCTCATAATCATAGAATGCGGCAATTGCTAACATGATTCGGACGGACTTCAGCTTCGCTACGGGTGAGAAAGTCTCATCGTAGTCAACCCCTTGAACTTGTCGATAACCCTTAGCGACAAGTCGAGCCTTATAGATGGTCACATTACCATCCGCGTCTGTCTTCTTCTTAAAGATCCATTTGTTTTCTATCGCTCGCCGATCATTGGGCAAGTCAGTCAAAGTCCATACTTCGTTTTCATACATGGATCCTATCTCGGATTTCATGGCTTCTAGCCATTTGTTGGAATCTGGGCCCGCCAGTGCTTCTTCATAGTTCGAAGGTTCACCGTTGTCTAACAACATGATTTCCAGGACAGGGTTGCCGTACCACTCTGGTGCGGAACGTGTCCTTGTGGACCTACGAAGTTCAGCAGTAACTTGATCCGAAGCTTCATGATCATCATCATTAACTTCCTCCCCAGTCGGTGTAGGCACCACAGGAACATCTTCCCGCGCTGCGCTACTTTCCGGTTCGGAAGGGGTGACTATCACCTCATCAAGTTCCACTTCCCTCCCACTTATTTCTTTCGAGAGAAACTCTTTCTCCAGAAAGGACCCGTTCTTGGCAACAAAGATCTTGCCTTCGGATCTGAGGTAGAAGGTATACCCAATGGTTTCCTTGGGGTATCCTATGAAGACGCATTTCTCCGACTTGGGTTCGAGCTTTTCAGGTTGAAGTTTCTTGACATAAGCATCGCATCCCCAAACTTTTAGAAACGACAGCTTAGGTTTCTTCCCAAACCATAATTCATACGGTGTCGTCTCAACGGATTTCGACGGAGCCCTATTTAAAGTGAATGCGGCAGTCTCTAAAGCATAGCCCCAAAATGAGAGCGGTAGATCGGTAAGAGACATCATAGATCGCACCATATCCAATAGAGTGCGATTACGACGTTCGGACACACCATTTCGCTGAGGTGTTCCAGGCGGCCTGAGTTGTGAAACTATTCCACATGTCCTTAAGTGTGTGCCAAATTCGTGACTCAAATATTCTCCTCCACGATCTGATCGTAAGAACTTTATTTTCCTGTCACGTTGATTCTCAACCTCACTCTGAAATTCCTTGAACTTTTCAAAGGTTTCAGACTTGTGTTTCATTAGGTAGACATACCCATATCTACTCAAGTCATCAGTGAGAGTGAGAACATAACGATAGCCGCCGCGAGCCTCAACACTCATTGGACCGCACACATCAGTATGTATGATTTCCAATAAGTTGGTTGCTCGCTCCATTGTTCCGGAGAACGGAGTCTTGGTCATCTTACGCATGAGGCATGGTTCGCATGTGTCAAATGATTCGTAATCAAGAGACTCCAAAAGTCCATCTGCATGGAGCTTCTTCATGCGCTTGACACCAATGTGACCAAGGCGGCAGTGCCACAAGTATGTGGGACTATCGTTATCAACTTTACATCTTTTGGTATTCACACTATGAATATGTGTAACATCACGTTCGAGATTCATTAAGAATAAACCATTGACCAGCGGGGCATGACCATAAAACATATCTCTCATATAAATAGAACAACCATTATTCTCGGATTTAAATGAGTAGCCATCTCGCATTAAACAAGATCCTGATACAATGTTCATGCTCAAAGCTGGCACTAAATAACAATTATTGAGGTTTAAAACTAATCCCGTAGGTAAATGCAGAGGTAGCGTGCCGACGACGATCACATCGACCTTGGAACCATTCCCGACGCGCATCATCACCTCGTCCTTCGCCAGTCTCCGTTTATTCCGCAACTCCTGTTTTGAGTTACAAATATGAGCAACCGCACCGGTATCAAATACCCAGGAGCTACTACGAGTACTGGTAAGGTACACATCAATTACATGTATATCACATATACCTTTGGTGTTGCCGGCCTTCTTGTCCGCTAAGTATTTGGGGCAGTTCCGCTTCCAGTGACCACTTCCCTTGCAATAAAAGCACTCAGTCTCAGGCTTGGGTCCATTCTTTGGCTTCTTCCCGGCAACTGCCTTACCAGGCGCGGCAACTACCTTGCCGTCCTTCTTGAAGTTCTTCTTACCCTTGCCTTTCTTGAACTTAGTGGTTTTATTCACCATCAACACTTGATGTTCCTTTCTGATCTCCACCTCCGCTGATTTCAGCATTGAATATACCTCAGGAATGGTCTTTTCCATCCCCTGCATATTGAAGTTCATCACAAAGCTCTTGTAGCTCGGTGGAAGCGACTGAAGGATTCTGTCAATGACCGCGTCATCCGGGAGATTAACTCCCAGCTGAGACAAGCGGTTGTGTAACCCAGACATTTTGAGTATGTGCTCACTGACAGAACTATTTTCCTCCATTTTACAACTGAAGAACTTGTCGGAGACTTCATATCTCTCGACTCGGGCATGAGCTTGGAAAACCATTTTCAGCTCTTCGAACATCTCATATGCTCCGTGTTTCTCAAAACGCTTTTGGAGCCCCGGTTCTAAGCTGTAAAGCATGCCACACTGAACGAGGGAGTAATCATCAGCACGTGACTGCTAAGCGTTCATAACGTCTTGGTTCTCTGGGATGGGTGCTTCACCTAGCGGTGCTTCTAGGACATAATCTTTCTTGGCAGCTATGAGGATGATCCTCAGGTTCCGGACCCAGTCCGTATAGTTGCTGCCATCATCTTTCAGCTTGGTTTTATCTAGGAACGCGTTGAAGTTGAGGGCAACATGGGCCATTTGATCTACAAGACATATTGTAAAGATTTTAGACTAAGTTCATGATAATTAAGTTCATCTAATCAAATTATTCAATGAACTCCCACTCAGATAGACATCCCTCTAGTCATCTAAGTGAAACATGATCCGAGTCAACTAGGCCGTGTCCGATCATCATGTGAGACGGACTAGTCAATATCGGTGAACATCTTCATGTTGATCGTATCTTCTATACGACTCATGATCGACCTTTCGGTCTTCCGTGTTCCGAGGCCATGTCTGTACATGCTAGGCTCGTCAATTCAACCTAAGTGTATTGCGTGTGTTCCAAGACCATGTCTGTATATGCTAGGCTCGTCAACACCCGTTGTATGCGAACGTTAGAATCTATCACACCCGATCATCATGTGGTGCTTCGAAACAACGAACCTTCGCAACGGTGCACAGTTAGGGGGAACACTTTCTTGAAATTATTATAAGGGATCATCTTACTTACTACCGTCGTTCTAAGCAAATAAGATGTAAAACATGATAAACATCACATGCAATCAAATAGTGACATGATATGGCCAATATCATTTTGCTCCTTTGATCTCCATCTTCGGGGCGCCATGATCATCTTCGTCACCGGCATGACACCATGATCTCCATCATCGTGTCTTCATGAAGTTGTCACGCCAATGATTACTTCTACTTCTATGGTTAACGTGTTTAGCAATAAAGTAAAGTAATTTACATGGCGTTATTCAATGACACGCAGGTCATACAAAAAATAAAGACAACTCCTATGGCTCCTGCCGGTTGTCATACTCATCGACATGCAAGTCGTGATTCCTATTACAAGAACATGATCAATCTCATACATCACATATATCTCATTCATCACATCCTTTTGGCCATATCACATCACAAGGCACATGCTGCAAAAACAAGTTAGACGTCCTCTAATTGTTGTTGCATGTTTTTACATGGCTTCTATAGGTTTCTAGAAAGAACGTTTCTTACCTACGTAAAACCACAACGTGATATGCCAATTTATATTTACCCTTCATAAGGACCCTTTTCATCGAATCCGTTCCGACTAAAGTGGGAGAGACAGACACCCGCTAGCCACCTTATGAAACTAGTGCATGTCAGTCGGTGGAACCTGTCTCACGTAAGCGTACGTGTAAGGTCGGTCCGGGACGCTTCATCCCACGATGCCGCCGAAACAAGATAAGACTAGTAGTGGCAAGAAAAATTGACAACATCTACGCCCACAACTGCTTTGTGTTCTATTCGTGCATAGAAACTACGCATAGGCCTGGCTCATGATGCCACTGTTGGGGATCGTAGCAGAAATCAAAAATTTTCTACGCATCACCAAGATCCATCTATGGAGTTTACTAGCAACAAGAGGGAAGGAGTGCATCTACATACCCTTGTAGATCGCGAGCGGAAGCGTTCAAGTGAACGGGGTTGATGGAGTCGTACTCGTCGTGATCCAAATCACCGATGATCCTAGCGCCGAACGGACGGCACCTCCACGTTCAACACACGTACGGAGCGGGGGAGTCTCCTCCTTCTTGATCCAGCAAGGGGGAAGGAGAGGTTGATGGAGATCCAGCAGCACTGCGGCGTGGTGGTGGAAGTAGCGGGGATCCCGGCAGGGCTTCGCCAAGCGCAAGCGGGAGGGAGAGGTGTCACGGGAGGGAGAGGGAGGCGCCAGGGGCTAGGGTACTGCTGCCCTCCCTCCCCCCACTATATATAGGCCCCC
>NC_057802.1:145802637-145804071 GCF_018294505.1 Triticum aestivum
CCCCCAGGGTTTCCAACCCTAGGCGCAGGGGGAGGCCCAAGGGGGGCGCCCCAGCCCACTAGGGGCGGGTTCCCTTCCCACTTCAGCCCATGGGGCCCTCCGGGGCAGGTGGCCCCACCCGGTGGACCCCCGGGACCCTTTCGGTGGTCCCGGTACAATACCGGTGACCCCCGAAACTTTCCCGGTGACCGAAACTGGACTTCCTATATATAATTCTTCACCTCCGAACCATTCCGGAACTCCTCGTGACGTCCGGGATCTCATCGGGGACTCCGAACAACTTTCGTATTTCCGCATACTAATATCTCTACAACCCTAGCGTCACCGAACCTTAAGTGTGTAGACCCTACGGGTTCAGAAGACATGCAGACATGACCGAGACGACTCTCCGGTCAATAACCAACAACGGGATCTGGATACCCATGTTGGCTCCCACATGTTCCATGATGATCTCATCGGATGAACCACGATGTCGAGGATTCAATCAATCCCGTATACAATTCCCTTTGTCAATCGGTACGTTACTTGCCCGAGATTCGATCGTCGGTATCCCAATACCTCGTTCAATCTCGTTACCGGCAAGTCACTTTACTCGTACCGTAATGCATGATCCCGTGACCAACCACTTGGTCACTTTGAGCTCATTATGATGATGCATTACCGAGTGGGCCCAGAGATACCTCTCCGTCATACGGAGTGACAAATCCCAGTCTCGATCCGTGTCAACCCAACAGACACTTTCAGAGATACCTGTAGTGTACCTTTATAGTCACCCAGTTATATTGTGACGTTTGGTACACCCAAAGCACTCCTACGGCATCCGGGAGTTACACGATCTCATGGTCTAAGGAAATGATACTTGACATTGGAAAAGCTCTAGCAAACGAACTACACGATCTTTGTGCTATGCTTAGGATTGGGTCATGTCCATCACATGATTCTCCTAATGATGTGATCCCGTTATCAATGACATCCAATGTCCATAGTCAGGAAACCATGACTATCTGTTGATCAACGAGCTAGTCAACTAGAGGCTCACTAGGGACATGTTGTGGTCTATGTATTCACACATGTATTACGATTTCCGGATAACACAATTATAGCATGAACAATAGAAAATTATCCTGAACAAGGAAATATAATAATAACCATTTTATTATTGCCTCTAGGGCATATTTCCAACACTATCTTAGGGTTTTTAGGGTTTGGGGTGCGTGCGCTGGGGGTGGAAATAGAATAATCGCATTGCGTCCTGTCAAATCCTAGCGCGCAGCAATGCCGTAGCGCGAGGCCGAGCAGGGGGAAGGGGGGTCGGGACCCCCTCCCCTCCCCCTGCGAGGCCAAGACAGGAACGAGCCGGAGCAGGCGACGATGCGGCGTGCCGCGTCGTCGCATGCGGAGGCAAGTCCGTCACATCCGTGAGCCCACTATCTA
>NC_057802.1:145805008-145805802 GCF_018294505.1 Triticum aestivum
CCCCCCTGCGAGGCCGAGACAGGAACGAGCCGGAGCAGGCGACGACACGACTTGCCGCGTCGTCGCATCTGGAGGCGAGTCCGTCACATCCGTGACCCCACTATCTATCTTAGGGTTTTTAGGGTTTAGGGTGCGTGCGGTGGGGGTGGAAACAGAATAACCGCATTGCGTCATGTCAAATCCTAGCGTGTAGCAATACAATAGCGCGAGGCCGAGCAGGGGGGAGGGGGGGTCGGGACCCCCGCCCCTCCCCCTGTGAGGCCGATACAGGAACGAGCCAGAGCAGGCGACAACGCGGCGTGCCGCGTCGTCGCATGCGGAGGCGAGTCCGTCACATCCATGACCCCACTATCTATCTTAGGATTTTTAGGGTTTAGGATGCGTGTGGTAGGGTTGGAAACCGAATAAACGCATTGCGTGCTGTCAAATCCAAGCGCGCAGCAATGCGGTAGCGCGAGGCCGAGCAGGGGGCGAGGGGGGTCAGGACCCGCCCTCCCTTCCCCCTGCGAGGCCGATACAAGAACGAGCTGGAGCAGGCGACGACGCGGCGTGCCGCGTCGTCGCATGCGGAGGCGAGTCCGTCACATCCGTGACCCCACTATCTATCTTAGGGTTTTTAGGGTTTAGGGTGCGTGCGGTGGGGGTGGAAACAGAATAACCGCTTTGCGTCCTATCAAATCCTAGCGCGCAGCAATGCGGTAGCGCGAGGCCGAGCTGGGGGGACCCCCTCCCCCCCTACGAGGCTGAGACAGGAACGAGCCGGAGCAGGCGACGACATGGCGTGCCGCGTCGTC
>NC_057802.1:145808978-145809995 GCF_018294505.1 Triticum aestivum
CGTGCGGTGGGGGTGGAAACAGAATAACCGCATTGCGTCCTGTCAAATCCTACCGCGCAGCAATGCGGTAGCGCGGGGCCGAGCAGGGGGGACCCCCTCCCCCCCTGCGAGGCCGAGACAGGAATGAGCCGGAGCAGGCGACGACACGGCGTGCCGCGTTGTCGCATGCGGAGGCGAGTCCGTCACATCCGTGACCCCACTATCTATCTTAGGGTTTTTAGGGTTTAGGGTGCGTGCCGTGGGGGTGGAAACAGAATAACCGCATTGCGTCCTGTCAAATCCTAGCGCGCAGCAATGCGGTAGCGCGAGGCCGAGCAGGGGGGAGAGGGGGTCGGGACCCCCCTCCCCACCCCCTGTGAGGCCGAGACAGGAACAAGCCGGAGCAGGCGACGATGCGGCGTGCGACGTCGTTGCATGTGGAGGCGAGTCCATCACATCCGTGACCCCACTATCTATCTTAGAGTTTTTAGGGTTTAGGGTGCGTGCGGTGGGGGTGGAAACAGAATAACCGCATTGCGTCCTGTCAAATCCTAGCGCGCAGCAATGCGGTAGCGCGAGGCCGAGCAGGGGGGACCCCCCTCCCCCTGCGAGGCCGAGACAGGAACGAGCCGGAGTAGGCGACGACACGGCGTGCCGCGTCGTCACATGCGCAGGCGAGTCCGTCACATCCGTGACCCCACTATCTATCTTAGGGTTTTTAGGGTTTAAGGTGCGTGCCGTGGCGGTGGAAACAGAATAACCGCATTGCGTCCTGTCAAATCCTAGCGCGCAGCAATGAGGTAGCGCCAGGCCGAGCAGGGGGGAGGGGGGGTCAGGACCCGCCCTCCCCTCCCCCTGCGAGACCGATACAGGAACAAGCCGGAGCAGGCGACGACTCTGCGTGCCGCGTCGTCGCATGCGGAGGCGAGTCCGTCAGATCCGTGACCCCACTATCTATCTTAGGGTTTTTAGGGTTTAGGGTGCGTGCGGTGGGGGTGGAAACAAAATAACCGCATTCCGTCCTGTCAAATACTAGCG
>NC_057802.1:145811544-145812266 GCF_018294505.1 Triticum aestivum
ACCGCATTGCGTCCTGTCAAATCCTAGCGCGCAGCAATGCGGTAGCGCGAGGCCGAGCAGGGGGGACCCCCCTCCCCCCTGCGAGGCCAAGACAGGAATGAGCCGGAGTAGGAGACGAGACGGCGTGCCGCGTCGTCGCATGCAGAGGCGAGTCCGTCACATCCGTGACCCCACTATCTATCTTAGGGTTTTTAGGGTTTAGGGTGCGTGCGGTGGGGGTGGAAACAGAATAACTGCATTCCGTCCTGTCAAATCCTAGCGAGTAACAATGTGGTAGCGCGAGGCCGAACAGGGGGGACCTCCCCCCTGCGAGGCCGATACAGGAACGAGCCAGAGCAGGCGACGACATGGCGTGCCGCGTCGTCGCATGCGGAGGCGAGTCTGTCATATCCGTGATCCCACTATCTATCTTAGGGTTTTTAGGGTTTAGGGTGCGTGCGGTGGGGGTGGAAACAGAATAACCGCTTTGTGTCCTAATAAATCCTAGCGCGTAGCAATGCGGTAGCGCGAGGCCGAGCAGGGGGACCCCTCCCCCCTGCGAGGTCGAGACATGAATGAGCCGGAGCAGGCGAAGACGCGGCGTGCCACGTCGTCGCATGTGGAGGCAAGTCCGTCACATCCGTGACCCCACTATCTATCTTAGGGTTTTTAGAGTTTAGGGTGCGTGCAGTGGGGGTGGAAACAGAATAACCGCATTGCGTCATGTAAAATCCTAGCGCGCA
>NC_057802.1:145813047-145813644 GCF_018294505.1 Triticum aestivum
TCGCATCCGGAGGCGAGTCCGTCACACCCGCGACGCCACTTTCTATCTTAGGCTTTTTATGGTTTAGGGTGCGTGCGGTGGGGGTGGAAAGAGAATAACCGCATTGCGTCCGGTCAAATCCTAACGCGCAACAATGTGGTAGCGCGAGGCCGAGTAGGGGGGACCCCTTCCCCCCTGCGAGGCCGAGACAGGAACGAGCCGGAGTAGGCGACGACACGGCGTGCCGCGTCGTCGCATGCGGAGGCGAGTCCGTCACATCCGTGACCCCACTATCTATCTTAGGGTTTTTAGGGTTTAGGGTGCGTGCGGTGGGGGTGGAAACAGAATAACCGCATTGCGTCCTGTCAAATCCTAGCGCGCAGCAATGCGGTAGCGCGAGGCCGAGCAGGGGGGACCCCCCTCCCCCCTGCGAGGCCAAGACAGGAATGAGCCGGAGTAGGAGACGAGACGGCGTGCCGCGTCGTCGCATGCAGAGGCGAGTCCGTCACATCCGTGACCCCAGTATCTATCTTAGGGTTTTTAGGGTTTAGGGTGCGTGCGGTGGGGGTGGTAACAGAATAACTGCATTCCGTCCTGTCAAATCCTAGCGAGTAACAA
>NC_057802.1:145994243-145995905 GCF_018294505.1 Triticum aestivum
AGGGTGCGTGCGGTGGGGGTGGAAACAGAATAACCGCATTGCGTCTTGTCAAATCCTAGCGCCCAGCAATGCGGTAGCGCGAGGCCGAGCAGGAGGGAGGGGGGTCAGGACCCCCCTCCCCTCCCCTGCGAGGCCGAGACAGGAACGAGCCAGAGCAAGTGACGACGCAGCGTGCCGCGTCGTCGCATGCGGAGGCGAGTCCGTCACATCCGTGACCCCACTATCTATCTTAGGGTTTTTATGGTTTAGGGTGCGTGCGGTGGGGTTGGAAACAGAATAACCGCATTGCGTCCTGTCAAATCCTAGCGCGTAGCAGTGCGGTAGCGCGAGGCCCAGCAGGGAGGACCCCCTCCCCCCTGCGAGGCCAAGACAGGAACGAGCCGGAGCAGGCGACGACACGGCGTGCCACGTGGTCGCATGCGGAGGCGAGCCCGTCACATCCGTGACCCCGCTATCTATCTTAGGATTTTTAGGGTTTAGGGTGCGTGCAGTGGGGGTGGAAATAGAATAACCGCATTGCGTCCTGTCAATTCCTAGGGCGCAGCAATGCGGAAGCGCGAGGCCGAGCAGGGGGGGACCCCCTTCCCCCCTGAGAGGCCGAGACAGGAACGAGCCGGAGCAGGCGACGACACGGCGTGCCGCGTCGTCGCATTCGGAGGCGAGTCCGTCACATCCGTGACCCCACTATCTATCTTAGGGTTTTTAGGGTTTAGGGTGCGTATGGTGGGGGTGGAAACAGAAAAACCGCATTGCGTCCTGTCAAATCCTAGCACGCAACAATGCGGTAGCGCGAGGCCGAGCAGGGAGGAGGGGGGGTCGGGACCCCCTCCCCTCCCCCTGTGAGGCCGAGACAGGAACGAGCCAGAGCAGGCGACGACGTAGTGTGCCGCGTCGTCGCATGCGGAGGCGAGTTCGTGACATCCATGACCCCACTATCTATCTTAGGGTTTTTAGGGTTTAGGGTGCGTGCGGTGGGGGTGGAAACAGAATAACCGCATTGCGTCCTGTCAAATCCTAGCGCGCAGCAATGCGGTAGCGCGAGCCCCAGTAGGGGGGACCCCTGGGAGGCCATGACAAGAATGAGCCAGAGCACGCGACGAAACGGCGTGCCGCGTCGTCGCATGCGGAGGCGAGCCCGTCACATCCGTGTCCCCACTATCTATCTTATGGTTTTTAGGGTTTAGGGTGCATGCGGTGGGGGTGGAAACAGAATAACCGCATTGCGTCCTATCAAATCCTAGCGCGCAGCAATGTGGTAGCGCGAGGCCGAGCAGGGGGGAACCCCCTCCCCCCTGCGAGGCCGAGACAGGAACGAGCCGGAGCAAGCGACGACACAGCGTGCCGCGTCGTCGCATGCGGAGGCGAGTCTGTCACATCCGTGACCCCACTATCTATCTTAGGGTTTTTATGGTTTAGGGTGCGTGCGGTGGGGCTGGAAACAGAATAACCGCATTGCGTGCTGTCAAATCCAAGCGCGCAGCAATGCGGTAGCACGAGGCCGAGCAGGGGGAAGGGGGGTCAGGACCCGCCCTCCCGTTCCCCTGCGAGGCCGATACAGGAACGAGCCGGAGCAGGCGACGATGCGGCGTGCCGCATCGTCGCATGCGGAGGCGAGTCCATCACATCCGTGACCCCACTATCTATCTTAGGGTTTTAGGGTTT
>NC_057802.1:145996045-145996547 GCF_018294505.1 Triticum aestivum
TAACCGCATTGCGTCCTGTCAAATCCTAGCGCGCAGCATTGCGGTAGCGCGAGGCCCCTCCCCCTGCGAGGCCGAGACAGGAACAAGCCGGAGCAGGCGACGACGCGGCGTGCCGCGTTGTTGCATGCGGAGGCGAGTCCGTCACATCCATGACCCCACTATCTATCTTAGGGTTATTAGGGTTTAGGGTGCGTGCGGTGGGGGTGGAAACAGAATAACCGCATTGCGTGCTGTCAAATCCAAGCACGTAGCAATGCGGTAGCACGAGGCCGAGTAGGGGGGAGGGGGGTCAGGACCCGCCCTCCCCTTCCCCTGTGAGGACGATACAGGAACGAGCCGGAGCAGGCGACGACGCGGCGTGCCACATCGTCGCATACGGAGGCGAGTCCGTCACATCAGTGACCCCACTATCTATCTTAGGGTTTTTAGGGTTTAGGGTGCATGCGGTGGGGGTGGAAACAGAATAACCGCATTGCGTCCTGTCAAATCCTAGCACGCAGCA
>NC_057802.1:146002537-146003873 GCF_018294505.1 Triticum aestivum
GCCGGAGCAGGCGACGACACGGCGTGCCGCGTCGTCGCATGCGGAGGCGAGTCCGTCACATCCGTGACCCCACTATCTATCTTAGGGTTTTTAGGGTTTAGGGTGCATGCGGTGGGGGTGGAAACAGCATAACCGCATTGCGTCCTGTCAAATCCTAGCGCACAACAATGCGGTAGTGCGAGGCCGAGCAGGGGGGGTGTCGTGGTATTCTCACGGGGGGGTGTGAGTCGACAGATGCCACAAGGGCTTAGTGTGAGGGTAAGACTGCTGCTGATAGGACCGGGAGCGGCTATGCGAGTACCACGCGCTAGTTTACCCAGGTTCGGGGCTCTCCGGAGAGATAATACCCCTACTCCTGCATGTCTGAGTATATCTGGTATATCTGGTACAGAGTGCTCCTGGAGCTGTATCTGAAAGCAGTGCCACAGGCATCTGGTTTCATATATGCATGTATGTGGCATGCTCTAGTGGCCGGCCATGCTCATGGCTCATGGCTGTGAGCACATGTATGCTCATGCGTGTGTGTTTTGTGTGCCCTCTTGGATGGGTGGATGGATGGATGCTATATATAGTGAGGCTAGCTTAGTATGTAAGCTAGCTAGTGGTATGGGCAATGCATGGGGCAACATGCCCATGATGGTGTGGACGTGATGTGCATGCCTACCTGTCCCTAGTGCACTTTATAAATAGTGCCCAGGGACGGGTACACTGTATATGATGTCACCGCTACTATTCGTCGGCAGTGCCGGGTATGGCCATCTTGTCGGTGTCTTGTCGGTGCAGCAGTCGGCAGCCGACAGTCGGCCGGGCAGCCTGCCGGACTGAGGGGCTTTGCTAGCCCCGATGTCTTGAATTATTGTCTTGCTGTCTTCGGGGTATCCGTGGTCAATTACTCTGACAGGGGGAGGGGGTCGGGACCCCCCCTCCCCTACGCCTGCGAGGCCGAGACAGGAACAAGCCGGAGCAGGCGACAACGCGGCGTGTCGCGTCGTCGCATGCGGAGGCGAGTCCGTCACATCCGCGACCCCACTATCTATTTTAGGGTTTTTAGGGTTTAGGGTGCGTGTTTTAGTTAGATATGAACTTCATCTATTTTTGTACTTGAACTTCTTCTTTTTGTTTCTTTGGGTTTATTTATTCTTATTCCTAAACTTCTTTTATTAGAGTACTTGAACTTCTGTTCTTTATTTTTTGAACTTCTTTCTCTTGTTTTTTAGGTGCATATTTATGTATGTATGTTTCTTCCTTTGGTAGTGTATTTGCCATCTATTTTGGGTTTTAAGGATATGAGCAGTGCTGTTGTGTGATCTTATCTCATTATAATAGATGCATTCAA
>NC_057802.1:146004168-146015108 GCF_018294505.1 Triticum aestivum
GGGGTAAAACTGTAATTTTGTGACATCCTAGTTAGTTCATGCATTAGAGTGTGCATCATGTTTACTTTTCAGAAAATTTGGAATGGGGATGACAGAAACCCCCAGCACCCCCTGATAATAACTAAGGTTTACTAAAAATAATTTCAATGAACCTGAAATGCCCTTCTAAAAAGTCCACCCCTTTTGTCTTGGGTTAGGACCTCTGACAAAATGGGTGCACAAATTTTTATGACATTTTAAGGTCACTGGATTAATTCTTTAGTTATTTGAATTTGGGCATTTAAATAATATAAAATATTTCAAATGCTCAAATAAATCCAATCTAAAATGTTCCATGCCATATAAATTCTAAACAGTGGCCATGTGAATTTTGGAGATTTTAGGAGATGTCTAAGTATTTTTAATAATGCAACAAACATACAGAGAAATAGTAAAACAAATTAAATAGAAAAAAAGGCAGAGAGAGGGAACTTACCTGGCAGCTCAGTGGCCCAACAGGCCGGCCCAGCCGACTGGCCAGTGCCAGTCGTCGTCCTCCTGGCGCCAGGAGGACGATGGGCACGCGCTCGCCGCACGCCGCGCGCATGCGCGCCACGGCAACTGCCTGCCTGCCCTCCCCCTCGACGCCTCAGTCGCTTGGACGTCGCCACGCAGCCGCCTCGACCCATCTCACTCTCCCTGTGCTCCTCCCCCTCCTCTGTTTCTCTTCCCTGCGAACGCCCGAGCGCGTCCGTCGCCGCCGCCTAGCACCACCGCGGCCATAGCCCCCTCCTCGCCTCTCCGAGCTGTCCCCGAGGTCCGCCGCGACACCCTCGTCATCATCACCGACTCACGCGACGCCAGAAGCCCCGCATCATCGCCCTCGACCTCGTCTTGGAGCTTCAGCCGCCGGAGATCCTCGTCGTCGATTCGCCGACCCCACCGCGTCCCCTAGCCCACTGACCACCCTACCGACATCACCGTGAGCCCCTGAGCTTTTCCCCTCACCTTCCCCTCTCGCTAGCTTCCACTAGCCGCCGCCCCACGAGCTCCCGAAGCTCGCCGCCGCCCGCGCTCGTCGCCGGTGACGCTCCGGTGACCATTTGGTCCCGGGTGCTTGTCCATCGTGCTCACCAGCACGCGTGGAGTCTCCCTAGCACCTCAGCGCACTCGCTTGTGCATTGCAACGTCGATCCCGACCTCGCCCGAGCTCCTGTCGCCACCTCGCTCGCCGTAGCTGCCGTTTCTGGCCACCCCAGCCGCAGCCGTGACCACCGCTGGACGCGCCGCACCGCGGCTGATCCAACGGGACCAGCCGCGTGTCCTCCCGACGTCGGAGTTGGCCGGACGGGCAACGCCGGCGTGTTGTGCTTAACGCCGGCGATTAGCCACCGACGTGGCACGTCATTAGTACCTAATCCCCGCGCTAATCAACCCCGCAGTCGCTGACAGTGGGCCCTAGGCCATGGTCAAACCCCAGTCAGCGCTGGCTTTGACCGGGTTTTAGGCATGTGTCACTGACGTGTGGCCCCCACACGTCAGGTTTGACTGGACCGACCCCGTTGACCAGCTGACGTCACAGTGACGTACTGCTGACGCAATAACTAATTTTCTGGATTTATTGTTATACAGGAAATTCCAGAAAATATTGCAAACTTCAAAAATTCATAGAAAATAATCTGTAACTCCAAATGCAAAGATTTATATATGAAAAATGATCAAAAAAATCCAATCTATCCATCTGTACTGGTTTCATGCATGATTAAGCAAGTTAACCTACTGTTTAATGCAGAACAAGATAAAGCACTTTTCAAGGCCATGTATGAGCTTGTAACTTGAATCTTTGATTCAAAATGGTTCAAACCCATCTGGTCTTAGATGCATTAGCCTAATACACCCATCTTGCCCTGTCTCATGCATGCATCATATTGTTGCACCTTGCTTGATGTTGATTGTGTTCCGATGTGCTCTTCGTGGTAGGTTCTGCCTCCGAGGATATTCGCGAGTATCCAACTGAAGGGCAGTATTCCACTACCACTCCGTCAGGCAAGCAACCCATTGATCATTTCGATACAAACCCATCTTCTCGCTTCTGCTCTCGTTTACTGCATTAAGACAACGCGATTCAAACTGCTGTGTGTTGCGGTAGTTGAACCCACTTCCTCTGCATGACCTGTCATTGCCACAGTAACTAGATGAAACCCACTAGCATGTGTAGGAGTTGATTGAGCCATGTTTGTGTTCCTACCATGCTATGCTTGCTATGCTTAGAGTCGTGTCAGGTCTGGCTCATCGGGGTGATGAACTAGAGTGAAATGTCGTGTCGGTAATGAGAGTGAAGTGTTGAACATGATTTGGTAAGGGTATCGATGAGAGGCCATGTAGGAGTACATGGTGGGTTGTTTCATTGAGGCCGTCCTTAAGAACTGAGATCTGTATGCGTGATTTAAGATTCAGTTTTTGCCACACATTGGGCCCTGAAATATGACCCCGCTCGACTTACTGACCCCTCTTGTCCTCTGTCCAGGAGTTGCAAGTAGTTTCTGGTGTTTGTAGTTGCTGGAGGCCGTGCGCAGCACTGACCTTAGGGGTGGGCTGTGATGCGGTAGGCTAGTGGCACGGTGTACCGAGTCGCCCGTTTGGTGTCTCGGGAACACTGCACACATCGTTTGGGGCCGTTGAGGACACCCCAGCCGGATTTCCTTGCGGATGGAACCCGAATAGGCGATAAACCTGGATTAGAGACTTGTGTGGTTAGTCAGGTCGTGGTCTACACCCACGTCGGTTTTTTCTTGAAGTCTGCCGAGCACATGTCGTGTGCAGACGCTAAGTGGTGGAAACATGTGTGACGAAGTACACCCCTGCAGGGTATAAAACTATTTGAATAGCCACGTCCGCGGTAAAGGACTACTTGGTCGCTTATGCAGTTCATAGACAAGTTAATGGTTACTACTAAAAGACTCAAGATAAGTGTGAGTACCGCGGATGGCTCTCTCGTAGGATGACGAGGGAGGATCCACGATGGTGTATTGAGATGGTGATTAGTGGACTCGTGTGCGAAAACTATTTCACAGGTGGTGTCTCGTAGGATAGCTTAGCCAAGAGTCAAAGCTGGCTTGCTGCAATAACTCCACCACCTTCTTGAGAATGTGCATATATAGTAGGATCTGTTGTAAGACTTGCAGAGTACCTTTGTACTCATGTTGCTTTAATTACTGTTTTCATACGACAACACCGCCCCCTCCGATGGGTTCTATGTAGATCTCGACGTTGACGAGTGACTTGCCACCCAGGTGGTGATCTGAGCTTGTGAAGGGCCTATGTAGATAGACAGGCTTCGTCAAGCCTTCTTTCTTTCTAGTGTCTGTACTCAGACAAGTTGCTTCCGCATGTGCTTGTATGTTTGTATGACTTGAGTGTCGGGTCATGTGACCCCTATCTGTATGAACATGTTATGTATGGCTCTCCGGAGCCTTTTAAATAAAGTACTTTGAGTTGTAGAGTTTTGTTGTGATGCCATGTTGTATTTACACATATCGAGCATATTGTGTGTATGATTGAAATGCTTGGTATGTGTGGGATCCGACAATCTAGTTGTTTATCCTTGGCAGCCTCTCTTATGGGGAAATGTAGTGTAGTGCTTCCATGAGCCATAGTAGTCCGCTACAGCCCGGTTCACCGGAGTCCTGCTAGCCCAGCACTACTTCTCCGGACACTTGACTGGCCGGCATGTGTTTCACTTCGTTCCTGTGTCTGTCCCTTCGGGGAAATGTCACGCAGTGACATCCAGAGTCCTGCCTAGCCTGCTATAGCCCGGGTTCCCGGAGTCCTGTTAGCCCAGTGCTACAGCCCGGATTCACATGCTGCTGACCGACACGTTCAATGTTGATTCATGTATGCCTGTCCCCATACGTTAGTGCCGCTTTGGGTTCACGACTAGCCATGTCGGCCCGGGTTCTCTGTCATATGGATGCTAGCGACACTGTCATATATGTGAGCCAAAAGGCGCAAACGGTCCCAGGCCATGGTAAGGCGACACCCGTGGGAGTACCGTGCGTGAGGCTGCAAAGTGATATGAGGTGTTACAGGCTAGATCGATGTGACTTGGAATCGGGGTCCTGACAGCGTTGGCATCAGAGCCGACTGCCTGTAGGTGCGTTAAGCCAAACTGGTCGATGTCGAGTCTAGAAATGCTTTAGTTATATGTAGGGGAATTGATTGTGGGAGGGAACGTAAGGATCTTTTACTCCTTTACCTTATGCCCTCTGATCTGAGTCATTCTCTTCTCATTCTACGTGGGTTAAGGACTAGGCTCTCTTCTCTCTATCAGGTTCACGTGTTACTAATCCGTAGTAACTTATAGGATTGTTTGTTACCAGCCTCAGATCAGTTTCTACTACTTTTAGTATGTTATCAGTTGAACCAGAACCTTGATATGATGTTGTTGAGTGGTTTTGCGAACTGTTGTGAATGTCTCAAATCTTTTTTTGAGCATTTACAGTCGTTATGCTGTCCGATTTCTCCTAGAAATTCTAATGCCTTTGCATTATTTCGTGCTTTCAGATGGCCACCCGTTCGCAGAATGAAGGGGTTCGTCTGACCCGGTGCCTCGATGTACCTGGTCACACGGCCATGCTGGTCCGAGTGATGGTTGAGACAGGCTATCGATGGTATCCTGAGTATACCGTCGAGGAGCAGTTCCGAGACTTTAATCAAAGCCAATATCTTTGCACAGTCAGGATTTACCCTTCCTACCCTGGAGCTACTGAACCCCTCCATTGCTCTTATGGACTTGGGTTACCATCGAGGTGTCCGTGCAGGATGCAGCTTACTCAATGATGACTATCATACGAGCCAGAACTGCCTTGCTTCGGAACACTGATTTCCGCTATATGCTAGCATCACTCCCTGGGGCACAAGGGTACTATCAGGCTATTTATGGTGATCCTACCCATGAGGATTCACTACTCCGCACCACCACCCAGATGCTTGAGGACAAGGACCGTGAGAATCGTGCCTTATGAATGGAGCTCTTTAATGCTCGTTCTGATCACTGGGCCACCCTGACACGGTTTGCACCTGCCGTGCAGGCTGGGTATATGGACATGAGGGACTTGTACCCCGTGCGGTCTGGTCTGCCAGATTGTATGGAATGGCGTGATGTAGGAGGCATCACCCCTCCTCGTGGACCCCGTCTGCCACCGTTTGTTGGACCAAGGCCACATCTGAGTCCCTATGGACCGCAAGCTCCACAGGACCGACTGTTTCCAGATGATCATGTTCAGCTCCCAGGACATGGTGGTGATCTTTATGAAGATTACTACGGAGACGTCTGAGTTGGTAGTAGTTTCACTAGTATTGTAACAGTTGTATTCCCCACAGTCCTGCATGTCTTGTGGGATACGACTTGGTGTGTATCACCTTCCGGAGGTGTAGAAAAATAATGTATAGGAGCTTGGAATGCCTCCGATGAGATGTATCGTCTTTCATCGTAGTTGTACTCTAGCCTGGGCTTGTACTAGACTATGTATGGTGTGTATGGCCGTTGGTATATATATGGCAGTTTCTATATTACCATGTCATACTGATGAACATCTCTGCATTCCGTGTTATCCATTACATTCCGCACTTCCTTGCCAAGATTTTGCCATCCTTGTCTAAACCGTTGTCTTGTCTTCCTAGGATGGTCAACACCCGCAACAACCCTGCTGTCCAGGCGCAGGGTGAAGCCAATGCAGCTAGGGAGGAGAATCTGCCTCAACCGCCTTCTCTGGCCGAAGTTATGCTGGAGGCAGAATGTCACGACCGGTTTTTCAATAAAATATTTATTGAGAGACCAATCCCTTTGACGGGCCAGTAAAGAAGAATTCCTTCTCACTGGTAGACAATATCTTGCTCACAGAAGAAAAATACCAGGAGTACTGAATATAATACAAGGTTGAGCGGAGACTGCTCAACAATTTATTACATGTACGCCGATAAAACATAACGGCGGATAGGGTGACATAACTACTAACTCACGATAACAACGGTGGTGGAAATATCACCGCGAAGTGGGTGATATGACTCCTGAAAACTACAGCTCTTCGAGCGTCGGAGTGAGGCTCGAGGAGACTTATTGCGGGTGGCGGAAGCGTATATGATACAAGTGACCAATATCCAGGATCGCACGGGACTGACTGGGATTCCTCTAGGCGTCGGACGCACTATCAAACTCATCATCCAAGAGATCGCCTTCGTCAACATCTGGCCAAATCAACAAGCCAGGTGAGTACTATGAAAGTACTCACAAGACAGTTCGGACATAAGATATAACAAATGTAAACATGATGCAGGAGAACAGATTTTCAAGTGTACTCAGACGAAGGGACAATAATGCGTGGGAAAATAAAAGAGAAGTCCGGCGGTAGTCCTCCCGAAATCCCAAAATAAATGCTGGGTGCCAAACGAGGGTCTGAATGACTCCTCGAGAGGAAAATGCAAGAATAAGAATGCCGCAGTCGGGCGTCAGGGCGACACCACATAAAGGGCTTATAATTGAAAATAAAAGATAGAGCGTGCCACAGTCGGACGTCTGAGCGACATCGCAGAAAGGGCTTATATCAAAAGTAAATAACATAAGTGCCACAGTCGGACGTCTGAGCGACATCACATAAAGGGCTTATATCGAAAGTAAATAACCAACATGCCACAGTCGGACATCTGAGCGACATCACATAGAGGGCTTATACAAAAGTAAATAACAAGCATGCCACAGTCGGACGTCTGAGCGACATCACATAAAGGGCTTCATAACTAAACATCTTAGTAGCTCAAGAATTTAAATCATATTCAGAGAATAATCAGGCATGAGACAAACAACAGGGTTAGTCCATCCACAGGAGTAACGTTCAGCCCGGTTTACTACTCATGCTCGCTTACCGGAAAGAAGAATAAACCACGAGGGCTTGACATAGATATGGATACACTGATCACGATACTTGATCATGGATACGATAACTCGGAAGGATTTGACTCTGCAGAGTTTGTACTTTAACCACAGCCAACAGATTTCAGTAGTCACGGGGACTAGTTTCGTTTACGGTGTTTTGGAAGAAACACGTCTAACCAGTACACACCCATTCAACATTCCGAAGCCAGGAATCACCCTTGGCAACGTTCAAGAAAACCTTGAGACGGGGAGGCTACAACCTCGCGTAGCATGGGATCAAAATTTCTATACGCGCGCTCTAAGGGGTGCCCCCCTCTTGGTCCCAACCGGAAACACCCATGCCCCCTGACCGGATGACTGGCTTTAATCCAGGGCCATGGAACCATCATCCCGGCCCCTCTGTTTGGTGTGTACACGGAAAGAGGTTACCAACTTACTAAACCGCATTCTGGCAGAAAACAAGTGGTAGCACGGAAGGGGGAAGAACGATAACGTGACTCCGTCCACGTTAACGTCGGAATTTATCGGATGAGGTAAGGCTGGCATGCTACAACAGTACCACCTTACTGCCCTTCTTGTCACCACATGACTAGGCCATCCCTCATCAGAAATCACAGTAACTTTGGAACACACGGGTAGTTGCCTCACATGCAACTAGATACTCACCGATACTCATATGCCATGCACAACCTTTCACGCAATCATGCAAAACACCTATCATATCAAAGGTTCAAACATGCTTGCCTGGTTCAGAGAAGTCGGAGTCTAGCTCAGCGAAGTTCGCGGCTCCGTCACCTCTCCCGGAACCTACGGTATAGCGAAAAATGCATACTAACGTGAAAACCAACGCGTGCATAAAAGTTGTTCCAAAAATTTACAAATAAATCCCATAAAAAACTAGACAAAATTATAAGACTGTCAAAAAAAGAATCACTCAAAAATCAATTTTTATTAAAAATTTATAAGGGTTTCTGTCCAGGGACTCATGTGTAATGAAACAGAAAAGTTCCAGGGGTTTAACTGAGAAAACAGAAAACTGTTCGAATAGAAACGCGCCAGCCCACAGAGAAAACGTACTCTGCCCGAAGGCGCCAACAGAAAACGCTTCGGGGGTGAAAGAAGATAGGCTGACGTGGGGGGTCCACATGTCAGGCTTGAAAAACCTCGCCGGCGCCCGAAGGCTGCGGTGGTCGCCGGCATCGAACCACGGCGAGTCAGGGAGATCGGAGTGTACCAAGAGTATCAGCGTGTCCTTCCGCGTCGGTGGGTGGTGGACTTGGGCGTCGGGGAGCACCACGTCGACGGCGACACTTTCTCCGGCGGACGGCGGCTCGGGCGATGGTGGGGAACTCCGGTGGTGTGCTGCAAACTTCGAATTGAAGCGCGGGTCAGAAGGAGGGATGCACTAGAGAGCTACTGGCAAGAGTTGGGGGTTAGAGGTGCGCGCACGGGAGCGAATCAAGCTGGATCCCGTGGCGAGTCGCGGCGGCCGGAGTTGAGGAAGAAGACTTCCTCGGGGCTCTTCCATTGGCTAGGCGGGGTCTTGGTGGAGTGCAGTGGTGGTGTGGGTACTAGCTGGAGCTCGGGGCCTCTATTTATAGGCGGCTCCAGGGGGTGGCCGTGAACGGAGAATCTCCGGCGAGCAATTACGGCGAGGCAGTGGATTGGCAGGGGGTTTAGGTGGCCAGGCAGCATTAGTGGGAGTTACTGGTCCCGTTCCACTTCTAAACTCGGTCGGGCATGGCGTAATGGCGCCGGTCTTCGTCGGGGTCGCCGTACTGACACGGCGGCGGCAGAGAGCGCGCTCCGCGCCCAATGGTTCACGACGAGGGTGGCAGCGCGCACTGGGGAGTGGAAGACCACGCGGCGACCTCCGGTGGATTGGGCGGCGCCGGACGGCGCCGTCTGCGCTGCGCCACTCTTCTGACGGCCGCAAACCCGCCGCTGGTGTCGGTCATGGGGCGGCGCACCTCCTGCCGCTCGTCGCCGACATCCGCAAGCTTCCAGGCACTCGTGCGGTGCAGAGGACAAGGGGGAGGGGACAGGGAACACGGCGACGTCGGGGCACTGGTGGGATTGGCAACGGACACTGAAGAAACGACAGTGGTTCAGACACTGTTAACTGAATTTGACTGAACATGATATTGACAGTGCTCTGAAGGTGTTCGATGAAATGATAAGGTGTGAAGAAATTTTTTCCTGGAGCTGGGACTTGGTGAGGTGACCTCTCAATGCACCCAGAGGCTGCCTGATTTTTCTCAGAATTTTTGGAGAAGGATTTGAATGAATTTCATCAAATTTGGCAAATCTGGTCCAAACTTGCAGCAAGTCTAGTTTGAAAAATTTGAACTGAAGACCAGTGGATCTTCATGGATCTTGGTTGAGGGTTCAAAGGACTAGGGAGGGAAATTGGTTAGGGGGCAAAAATCAAAGCAGAAGGAGTAGTTCCTTTGTAAACCTCCAAGGATCAAGATATAAGGCAGAAATAGTTTTTGATAAGAAATAAATGAAAAATAAATATATGGAGAGGTTCAACTTGCTGTAGTTAAGGTACATCATGATCCAAAGGTGGGGAAAGGTTTATGGAAGAGGATTTGTACATAGGTCATGGCAAGGGAGATTTGTTGAAAGTGGGAAAAGATCATTCCAAAAGCTATAGGGCTTTTCAAGAAATTGTCCAAAGACATTTTTCCAAGAGAGAAGTATTTTGGTTTGAGTCCAAATAAAAAGAAAGAATCTCCCAGACAAAAATCAAGTCTTGGGTGAAACCAAATAAAACTCTTGCCATAAAAATATTTTGAAAGGGAGGGTTCTTTTGAAGGAAAAATTTAAATCACCTCCCTCAAGTCAAATAATTTTTTTTGAAAAATCCAAATGAAATTTTGGGTGTCACAACACCTACCCCCTTAGGAAAAATCTCGTCCTCGAGATTTCAGCTGATCCTCGAATAGATATGGATACTCTACGTGGAGAAAAATCTTCCCTTTCCCATGTCGCTTCATCCTCAGTGTGGTTGCTCCACTGAACTTTGAAATTTTTTGTTGTTTTCTGTCGGGTCCTCCGTTCAGACTCCTCCAATATCTTTACTGGCCGCTCTTTGTAGGTGAGGTCTGGTTGCACATCAATGCTCTCATGGGACACATGCTTTTCCGGGTTACTCATACATTTTCTCAATTGCGAGACGTGGAATACGTCGTGGACGTCTGACAGCTCCTTGGGTAGGTCTAGTTGGTAGGCTACCGTGCCTCTTCGTGCAACTATACAGAATGGTCCAATAAATCTTGGGGCTAGCTTCCCCTTAATTTTGAACCGTTGCAAGCCCCTCATAGGAGACAATTGTAGGTTGTAACACCCCACATGTAACTTGCCATATTTGTAACTCCGACTCTTGCCATTTTCGGCTATGTGTTATGTTATTCCCTCCGTTGTCGGGTTTTGTCTTTCGTTTTGTATTTTGTCATGTCATGCATTTTCATATCATGTCATCATGCGCATTGCATTTGCATACGTGTTCGTCTCATGCATCCGAGCATTTTCCCCGTTGTCCGTTTTCCAATCCGGCGCTCCTATCTCCTCCGGTGCACCCCTCTAGTTTTCATTCGTGTGCGTGTGTCAAACTTTCTCGGAATGGACCGAGGCTTGTCAAGTGGTCTTAATATACCACCCGGAGACTACCGGTCAAGTTTCGTTCCATTCGGAGGTCGTTTGGTACTCCAACGGTTAACCGGGCATCCGCAAAGTCCATTTGAGTATCCAGCAAAAACACCCTCTAAAACCAGCCCTAAACCCACCAAACTCTCTTCCATGCTCTAGGTCGTTCGATCACGATCGTGTGGGCGAAAACCGCACCTCATTTGGAGTCTCCTAGCTCCCTCTACCTATAAATATGTGGGCTTCCCGAAAAACGAAATCGCAGTCTAACCCTAGCGTCTTCCACCTCGCGCCGCCGGACAACGTCCGCCCGCGCCGGACACGTCCGCCCGCGCCGGCGAACGAATCGCAGCGCGCCACGTGTCCCGTCTCTGGCCAC